>NW_005871410.1:1040165-1050020 GCF_000147115.1 Myotis lucifugus | reverse complement strand
GCTGCATGTGACTACAGAGGCTGCAGTGACCAGAACCCACTCTGGTCTAACAGCTTCTTGGAAGCATTTAGGGTGGGAGAGGGCAGTGGAATGGAAAGGGAGCATGACCCTACATGATAAATTATAGTGACAGCAAGGCTTAAAATAATAGTAACTCCTTTGAATAATGTAAGCTGCAATTTCCTAAGGATGCTCTACTGAACAGCAAAATAGAAAGGCTTTTCCACAGAATACTTTATGCCACTCATTCTTCCTAAACTCATCACCTTTCAATCCCCATTGTGGTCCTAGTAAAGACTGGGGTCTAGCTCTTGACCTGTCTTGTTGGCCAAATTTGCATGAAGGAGCGAAGCAATTACAGTCTGTTCAAATGCAGAAGCCTCTGCCCTGAGATCAATTAATTCCTTAGTCTCTACAGTGATGGCAAACCTTTTGAGCTTGGCATGTCAGCATTTTGAAAAACCCTAACTTAACTCTGGTGCCATGTCACATATAGAAATTTTTTGATATTTGCAACCATAGTAAAACAAAGACTTATATGTTTGATATTTATTTTATATATTTAAATGTCATTTAACAAAGAAAAATCAACCAAAAAAATGAGTTCGGTTGTCACCTCTGACACGCATGTCATACATAGGTTCGCCATCACTGCTCTATAAACACATTTAGATAAGTAAACCTCTTAGATACCTTGGTCAGGAGAGCAGATACCAGAAGGAAAGGGATGAGAGCAGATGAGTTAAGATGGAGGAAAATAAGAACCAGAGGAAGGGTGCTTTGGAGGAAGGGCAGACAGATCAGAATGTGATATCAAATACGGGCTCCTTCCCAGGGGGTTTCAGGAAGACCCTGCTCTTTGAGGTAGTGGAGACCCCAGTAGTCAGTGAGGCTGACCAAGGCAATGCTCAGAGTTGACCACATGCAGACTTGAGTGGGTGGAAGTCCGGCCATAAGAGAGTCAACTCTACTTTTTTGAAGGTTTCCCACCCATGGCCATTGGGTTTGGTACCCCAGGCACAAGAGACAGGCCAGAAAGTGTGAAAGAACAAAGGAATCAGAGGTGAAAGTAGTGAAATGCCGTTCTCTCTCCGCTAGTGGAAAGAAGGGCTGCGCCTCAGTTTTCTCATCTGACCAGGAATTTCTTCATCGTAATCTCTCTACTATCTAGATTTATCATAAAACTTCAGTGTCAGTGCATGAGGAAACTTTTTAGTCAACTACAAAATAATGTATGGAAGAAGGTATTATTTAACACAAATATCATTGTCCACTGTTATTACTGAAAGGACACCTCAAATGTAGGCTGGAGGGTCAATCGATTAATTTTTCCACACTCTATTCGAAAGCAAAATCTGACACTTAATTTGAGATACATTTTTCTTTCCTCAATGGAAAGACAGAAAAATTGAGGAGGATGGTTCTTTTGAAAGAGTTGCCTGCATTCTTAACTAATTTCAGACCCTAGCTTCAAAGGCAGTGAGTTGTATTTAATCAGCGAGAAAGCATATTCTGCAAAAGGCAGCTCCCTGAAGGAGAAGCTGCTCAAACACCGTTTTCATGGCTGCCTGCTGTAACAATATTTTTTACTGAACTAAGCATGGCTAATTTTAGCCATGGATTATTTGGAAAGCAAGGAAAAAAAATAATGAAAGGCAATTTTTACCTGAGCCACACTGGGCCCCTGAGAATCTTTACAGAGAAAGAGATGATGCTAGAAAAAGCAACCTGGGCAACTCCAGGACCTTGGGGACATTTTTCACTGCTTTCCATCAGCATCTGGGTGAAGGAGGCGGGGGTGGGGGGTACCATTTACTTATCAAGGAAGAAACTGAAACTCAGAGGTGGAATGATTTGATTCAGTTCCTAACAGCCTATGTAAGAAAGCTGAGTATGACCGCAGCAACCTTAATTTCTAGCCTGGCCTCTGGTCCCAGGAGTCTTCCATTAATGAAACAATATTTGCTCTGAGGCCTCAGCTATTTTAGATGTTAGTTTCAGTAAACTACCTCATGAAGAGATCTGAAATAAAGATCTGCAATAGAGGAACAGGACGTCATATCTATAACAAGGTTACTTTGATTTTGAACAAGACTGAGGTAAAAAATAGCAACAGACTCTGTTCCATCATAAAGATGCAGATACTGCTTAAATAAGTGACCTTAAAATACCTACAAAGGAGACGTAGAGAGGAGATATGTTCCTTAGTATTTTAGTTGTGTCCTCCACAAACAACAAATCCTCCAGGCAATAATGAATTGTTCAAACTGCATTTGCATGAGGTGCAGAGATAACCCCTACACAAGCTCTGAATGCAGAGGCAGTGCAACATCCTGAACAGTAATTCAATAGCCAAACCAGGACACGTTACTCTGGCTGACAGTGAAGGCAAAAATGTAAGGGTCACCCCTGTGGCCTATTAAAAATCCTGGTGAGTTTCCAGGCTCAGGTCCTACCTAGGTGCCATCTTTGGGGGTTGGTCTTCAGTAACATTCAGAATGCTCTGTTATTTTTCCTTCCTTTTCTGAGTCCTTCTTCTAGACCTTTTATTTGTTCTAAGGTATAGATGACTAATAAAAGACATATTAGCCTGCAGGGAGTGTGTTTTTCTCACTAACCTAAGCCAAAAGCCAGTCGGAATTATTGACAATCACAGCAGGGGAAGAAATTAAAAAAAAAACAAAATACAACACCTTCTAAGACAAAGACTGACATCTGCACCAGAAAACCTGACAGGCTATTTGGGTGGGGAGTGCAAAGAGGGATAGTAACAAACTGCTCGCCCCCAGGAATCTCTTATGATCCAGAGAAATTCTGATCCAAGACTTCTCCGGGATTCCCCAAGATCACTCAAGAGTAGAATTAGACTCCAGAAAGGGGAACTGGAGGACACCCAAGTGGAATGTCTGGACAGGCCTTGTCCCTGAAAGGATTTAGCCCAAACACAAGAGGGGTTCTCAAGCTTCTCTCTTGTCCCAGGGTGCCATGCAACAGCACAGATGGGGCTCACATAGGCAGCTCAGTGTGTGGTGGAGTCAAAGAATAAACATTTCCTGGAGGGAATGACTTCTAAGCAGGGTCTCAAAGAATTAATGGAGCTTAATCTGGGGGAGAGGAAAGAAAAGCATCCCAGGGAAGAGAACTATCAAACTGGAGTCTAGGCAACAGCACAGCGGGGAGCCTTCCATTCTTCTTCAAGGTGACTAGAGGGCCTCCAAGTGCCAGTATGGGTGGGTCCCAGCGGGTAGGGTGTTCCCTGCAGAGGAACTTGGATAAAAACCTATAGGTAACAGGAGCCACAGAGAGTTGTTAAACCAAGGGATAGCAGCGCTGTTTTGCATATTAGGGAGATAACTCTAGCTTTGGTGTGGAGGATGAAGTTCAGGGAGCAAAGCTGGAAGCAAGTCATCATGCAACAAAAAATGTTAGAAAAATGCATGCTAAAATATTTTCAACACTCAATCTCTCAGCTATTGGTTTTGAATGATTCGCATGTATTTAATTTTGTGTTATACATTTTCCATTAAATAATCAGGGGGAAAAATATGGAGTGGTCCGAAGGGCCAGATGCCCCTGATCCTGAGCCCAGACAATTTAATAAAAAAGACTCCTAACATATGAATGTGGGTGCTGGTGCGAAGGCCAACAACCTTTCCTGAGTGTGAACTTGGACTGCCCACAGAACCTCTCTTTTATGAGTCAAGCTTGCCCACTTGTGGGATGTGAATAACTGTACTTCTTCTTTCTTACAGCATTGTTGGCAGATAGACACCAGATAATGAATGTGGAAGTTCACCGTGAGCCACAAAACTCAGGACACATGTAAGGATCCCTTAATGAAGTCAATTCCCTCACTGACACTATTTCTCATTTCTTCTCCTGCAAATTGCAAATCTACTCAATGCAGGGAATCATGCTTATTGATTAGGTAATTACTGTAGTGTTTGCAGACTTTGAAAAACAAGGAACTGTCTAGGATGCACAATTCTTTTGCAAATCAGCAGCTCTGAGTCCTCAGAGAAAGTCTATATTTGGGCTGATCCATACTATTTTGCTTCTCTACTTGTCTTTCCTGTTGTCTGCCTTTGCTCATTTAACTACTTATTAGCAACTGGCTATGGAGTAAGAGGAAAACATAAAAGGGATACAACATAAGGCATAAAATAATGCAACTTTTTAGTATAAATGGCATCAGTGAGGGAAGACGTTTTTAGAAGGTGATCCAGTTATTACCTTCATTTCTTCCTTGCTGTAATACCAAGGCAAAGTGTGTGTACCTTTCTTTCCCACATACTCAGAGATGTGTTCTTGCTGTTTAAAACTAAAAAAACAACAACAACAACAAAAACTCGTTAGTGTTCAGAATGGGGCCTGCATATTCAAATTTGGTTATACTCCTCATTGCTATGTGTTGAGTTGAAGAAGTCGTCTCCCAAAAGTGTGAAAATACCCTCAATGTACACCAGCGCTCCTTTAGAGATCTCACCTGCAATCTTGTAAGTTGCTCTGAGTCCCATAATCACACTTCTGTGTCTGAAGGCTCTTCCTGTATCTGACTCTAGTCTTGTATCTCTGAAAGACTGGTGTTTCCCATCTCACTGGAGAGTGAAAAGGCCCATTCTCCATGGCTATTCCTTCTGGGAATATGGTGGTCTCAACCACACAAAAATTTGGGAGCTTTGGGGCATGAAACCCCAGCCAAGTTCAAGTCCAGTTAGACCTTTTAGAGAGAGAGCTTTGCCTCCAGAAATAGGAGGATGTGTTGTCACAGTATTACAACATAATGACAGTGCAGGCTAAGGTAGTCAGAGCCAAGTCCTATTAGCTTACGAAAAATATGGGCGCACTGAAGGAAGGACAGAGGATGCCAGGAATGCCAGGGGCTTATACACCCTCAGGACATTCTTGCTCTTTTTATCAACTCCATCTCTTAGGTTGCCTGTCCTTACCACCCATGGCAACAAGCATCATCAGACTTTTACCTGTCAAACCTCACAACCAGAGAAAGAAGCACTTGCCTCTCTGAGGGGGTCCTTCTTTTTTGGAGGGGCAACTGTGTGTCAGGATGACTGTAAGTTGTGGACAATTTCTCATGACTTTCCTAATGCATATGTAATGCAGGTGTGTGATATATATGTAAATAGATACACAGGAATAATTAAGTGACAAACATTTAGAAAGGCAGCAGGAGGAAAGACTTTGGCCTTACTTGATGCTGATGAAGGGGGGGAAAAACTCGGATGGTGAGACATTCTGCCTCTTCAATTTCCTTAGTGATGCAGGAATGGCAAGCCACTCCCAAAACACACTGAAGCCCTAACCGGTTTGGCTTAGTGGGTAGAGCGTTGGCCTGCAGACTGAAAGGTCCCAGGTTTGATTCCAGTCAAGGGCACATCCCCAATAGGAGGTGTGCAGGAAGCAGCTGATTGATGTTTCTCTCTCATCAATGTTTCTAACTCTCTATCCCTCCCTCTTCCTCTCTGTAAACAATCAATAAAATATATTTTTAAAAAACAAACACACTGAGGTCCTACCTGAGATTATCTATACATATTTCATATGTATATTTTAAAATTTCCATTAGCCAATTAAAAAAATTCTTCCATAGCACAAGATCAGAAATTCTTTTTTTTTAAATATATTTTATTGATTTTTTACAGAGAGGAAGGGAGAGGGATAGAGAGTTAGAAACATCGATGAGAGAGAAACATCGATCAGCTGCCTCCTGCACACTCCTTATTGGGGATGTGCCTGCAACCAAGGTACATGCCCTTGACCGGAATCGAACCTGGGACCCTTCAGTCCACAGGCCGACGCTCTATCCACTCAGCCAAACCAGCTAGGGCAAGATCAGAAATTCTTAACTAATAACTATGTTGAGTGTATAAAGGTATAATTGAAATAAACTCTTTCAGGGAAGGTACCTGAACAGGTGAATGTAGCTAATATATACGTTTCTGTGATCATAGAACACAATGTAAATGGCACCTGGGTTGTACAACACAGCAGTCTTGTGGATGTTGGTGTGTGTGTGCAGATGTGGTAGAAACCACAAGTTGCCCTTCTTCCCTTATTAACCTAAAAATGTACATTTCTTTGGTGGCTTGGTGTCAATGGGATATAAACAGAAGTTGTTGGTGGAGCATCTAGGAGGACTCCTTTGCACTCCATCCTTCTTTCCTGCTGCCTATAATACCAGGTATATGATAGTTGGAGCTCCAGCAACCAGTGCTGATAACTGAGACATGGAAGGATGGCAGAGAGAAAAATAGAAAGAACTTGGGTCCTACCCCCACACTTTTCTTTTTGGTGAGATATGTTTTAATGTAAAGCTATTAATTGCATTTTATAGAGTAGGTTACACAGTGTTCCTTACGGAACAGGGTTCGGGCAGGACCTATTACAGTTGGATGGACAATCAGTACAGAGCAGGACAGTCCTTAAAGCACTGAATTCTCTGAGATTTCTGGAAGATTTACATGAAAAGCCTTCCAGACATGAATAATATCCTAGATTTCTTCAGAGATAGGCATAAAGGGAAGGCAGAAAAATAACTTGGGTATCCTGGCCACTGCTTCTTCTCTGATCTTCTTGTCTGGGTATAAAAGTAGGTTGTCTAGTAAATCCTGAAAAGTGAATTCTGGTGCTTCCCAACCACCATACTGGCCCAGGAGCTACAGGGCTGTGACACGGGACAGTAAGTATAAAAACTTGTGTGCTTGGAGCCAGGTACACGTGGGTTCAAACATTCATTCTTCTACTGACTACTCCTTAGCTTTGGCCATGTTATGAACTTCCCCGGGATATTATCTGCATCTGAGTGTGGACATAATGTAAGTATTTTTTGGGGGATTTAAAATGGCTAAAATCATAGAACTTAAGAGCATCCAAGGTGAGAGGTTGACTGCTGTGCAGACATTAACTGTCCAGTGGCTTGGAGAGCCACCCCTACCTCTCAGCACACAGAGTCCAAAGCGCAAGTCAGAGAAAAGTTAAAAGCCCAAAGTTCTGAGGCCACTTTTGTGCAAAGCTGTAAACACATAAACTCAGTACAATGGAAAAACACAGAGCAATAAATGTCATGCTCTAGTCATATCACAAATCAGTCAGCAGTCTCTTCTCCTCTGGACAGAAATCAGCAAGAAATCAAAGAATGGACTTAGGCTATTTTCCCACCCTTCTGAGAATTCTGAGGTCAAAAGTTCTCATTTTATGGCCTGAGGCAGAAAAGCAAGGAGAGTTAGGTAGTAGCTCACTTTATATCTGGCTTTCCTGGGATGGAATGAGGATTGAATTATATAATCAAGTATATTTTTTAAAAACCCATGCATTCTTATGACACAAATATCCTGAAAAGCAATTTAACATAGAAGGATACATCGTCTTCTAGGTTCTGTTGTCATCTGATTCACTTTAATTCGGGAACTATCCGCTTGCCCTTCTGATATCCTCATTTCACCTGGAAAGTTGAATGGAGGTCAAGGATTTATAGAGAAAGGGGAGGCAAGAAGAAAAGAAAGGCTGCAAGTTGGCTTTTTTTTCCAGTTCACTCCTTAATCTCCTGTGTGGATGCTCATGGTTGGGAAGAAAAATAAAAAGTGAAGGTCATTGCTACACCTCAATCTTAAAGCGTATATTAGAAAATCATTCAAAGAAAAAAAATCTTAAATAAAATCTCTTGCCAAGAAGAACTGCACTGAAGCTTGCAAATGGAACTATGGCTAGTAATGTATTTGTGGTTATAGCAAGAGTCCTGAGATAAAAAGCGTTCATTTTATCTTCCAGTGTCTCCCATTCATCTAAAATGGTTCAGGCTGTATATTTGCAAATTCTCATGGAAAAAGCTACATTCTAAAGTACACTCATATCAGAGTTATCTAACTACACTCCAACCCCACCCCCACCCCCTCCACCCCAGAACGGATAATGACCAAGCCTCCCAGGTTTAAAGTGAAAATGAGATAAAAATATTTGGAGAACAAAGTGCAGCTGCATTCCTGAATAACCAAATTAGGCCTTTAAAAATTCCTTAAATTAACAAATACCCAAGCCCATGCTGATCTTTAGAAGTAATCAACATAAGACAATACAGGGATCTTAGGTTTAGAACATAAAAAACTAATAGGATTTGAAATGTAAACACCAGGGATTTGTGTATATAGCTTAATTTGTTTGTTTTTCAGTGGGAACAAAAAGTACAGCTTCTAATTTATTAAATATTCATAAAATACTTGTTTGGTGCCTACCACAGATCAGATACCACAGTTAAGACTGGAGACATCATGTCTTGCCTATCTCTTTTTTAATATTCATCTCTAGCAATATGCAGGATTCTGAACAGGTACTGGCACAAAGGAGCCAGATTATATAGGAGGTCTTAGACATAGCCCTTGAGAAAGGGCACATACCCAGAAGGGTAGGCAGTGGCCATCAGGGAAATAACAAAGGCAGCAACAACAAGCAGTGCACATCAAAGAGCCCTGGATAACATGGGTCTGGAGGACCCATGGCCTCTGGAGCTGATCGTAGCCTCGGATTAAGTTTAACTCATATGGAGACTAAGTACAAATTTGAAATTTGTAAATGAAAAGAGAAATAAAGATTTTTGATGTGAAACAATGGAATATTACTCAACCTTTAAAAAGAAGGAAATTATGCCATTTGCAACTAATAGATGAATTTAGAGGACAATAAGTCAAGTGACATAAGTTAGCCACAGAAGGAAAAATACCACACAATTCCACTTATATGAGAAATTTAAAATAATCATACTCATAGAAACAGAGAGTGGAATAGTGGTTGCCAGGGACTGTGGGAGGAGGAAATGGGAAGTTGTTTGTTAATTGAAAGGGCGAGGGCTAGGCCCTCCACCTTCCCCCAGGGTAAGGGCTACGTCCTCCATCTTACCTTGGCCACGTGTTTGGCAAGGAGCTTCTTCCCGGAAGTCTAAGACTCTGCTAGCCACACCCAGGAACAAGACATCGACTTGTGCCTGGCCAATCGGCAGAGCACAGTCCTTTCTCCTCCCCTTACTCCAACCCCCGCTATAAAACCCATCTCGGCGGGGGGTTTGCTCTCTCAGCCACTTGGTTTGCCATTGTGTCGGTGAGTCTGGTGGACGGGGAGCTCAAGCTAGCTTGAAATACAGATTCTTATGCTTTTGCATCGGATTGGCTGGCTCCCTGGTGTGGTTTTTTGGGGATCTTGAAATCTGGGCATAACATTAATATTAAATTTTCATGCAAGATAAACAAGTTCTAGAGAATTATAGTGCAACATAATATATATAAATAGAGGCCCGATGCACGAAATTCATGCAAGAGTAGGCCTTCCTTCCTCCGGCTGCTGGCACCAGCTTCCCTCTGGCACCTGGGACCTGGGCTTCCCTTGCAGCTCCAGCTTCGTCTAGTTTAATTAGAATATTACACTTTTATTATTATAGATAATAACAATATGGTATTGTGTACTTTAAAGATATTAAGAGCACTGATCTCATGGTAAGTGTTCTTGGCACACATGTGCAAGTGTGCACACACACACACACACACAAGAATACAAGAAAATTTTTAGAGGTTATGTTTAGTGCCTTCATTGTGGTGATAATACCATGAGTATATGTATATGTACAAACTCATCAATATGTAAGTATTAAATGTGCAAAAATTTTTGTATATCAATTATATCTCAATAAAGTTTTAAAAGTCTAGGGAAAATCATTTTTTTTTCCTGGAAAAAGAATGATGTACATATAGTGAGAGTCATTGGAGTATTTCTGGATTCTACTTCTCTCTCATTTTTCTCTCATTATACTCTTTCTTTTCTCTTTAAATTTCTGGGAAATAGAATGAAAAAATG
>NW_005871410.1:1036553-1039788 GCF_000147115.1 Myotis lucifugus | reverse complement strand
CTTATAAGCTATCAAGAACTTAAGGGGTTTTCTGACATTATTTTTTGGATTGTATTAGAGGATATGCGCATTAAAGCAGATAAGACTACATTATTTCAAAGGTCACTTCTCTGTCTGTATATAAAACATAAACATAAGGCTGATCAGAAAGATGTGGATTGTCTTATTTTTCTCTAGCTATTTGGAAATATTTATTATAAAGCCTTAGTGAAATATAACCTGAGCTTCATTTAATTAGAATTCAATGTTCTCTTTCTTAGGGTAGCATCCAAAGAGCAATCCAGCCTCATGTTTCACAATAAGTTGTGTTTGTGGATTATTATTTCAAATTACATGCCTCAGTCAATAGGAAGAATAACAAACTTATCGGCACCCAGAGTTGCCTGTGGTCATCAAATGAACGAGAGTTATTTTTAGTAGAAACATCCATCTCAACTATTAAGATGAGAATATATCTATGACATAAATAAAACTTTTCTGACTGATTTTGACAAAACCTTCATTGATGATTGATGCAACTGGCTGTCAAAATCCTGATTTTGGTGGCAAACAGAATGTACCAGGTCAGGGACCCAGGACTAAGAGTCTACACCCCCAAATGCCAAACCACTTTCTTATCTAAAGGTGGTCAAGGCTTTGCCATTGCTGTTAGGGGAGAGATCAATCTTCTTACCTGTGTGGCCTGGCCTCCAACCAATTCCTTCTCTCATCCCTCTACTTCTCAAGTTTTTTGTCAACTCCTCCAATATGCCATGTTCTTTCTCTCTCACCCCTGGTCTTCAACGAATCTAATTTTTCTGGCTGATATAATCTCTCTTTACTCCCTCTCTCATCTTTGGCCAATTCTTTGGCTTAACATTCTGTTGGGTTAAATGCCACTTCCTCCAGTTTGTCTCCTTTCAAACCCAAAGTCGATGTCAGTTTTTCTCCCCAGATGCTTTAGGGCACCCAATATTTCCCCGACCACAGCATTTTGGACTGTTGTTGTAATTCCCATCTCCTTGTCTGCATGCCCAAGTAGATGAGAAACACTGTGAAGATGATGTCCACTATTTTGTATGCCATTGTGTTCAATCCCTATCATAGGCACTCAATGAATATTTTTTGAGTGAAAAAATTTCAGATCATATGAGGTGGTACTGGTATTAGGGAGTTAGAAAAATACATACATAGGTAATGTGTTAAGGAAAACTGAACAGGTAACATACTAATAGTGCCAGCTAAGGCTTGCTGGTAGGTGTGTCCTTGAGTCTGGCAAAGCTTGTATGCAGGGGCCTAGTTTGGGGTTTCAAGTACCTAGTAGGGGGATTAGCATTCAGAGGCCCAAGTCTTGTCTTTAGGAAGATTTTCCAAAGCGAACAGTCAGTCCCCCAAAACCTAAATGGGTTAAGATACTAAAGCAGAGGCCCAATTACTGAGATCAGTGTATAATACAATTGTTTAGGCATCAAGAACAAGGTCAGAGCACATCGATTAGGCCTGTAGCACAAGGTCATATTGGGGCCAGAGCAAGTTGGAGGATATAGAACCTAGGAATTTAAAACTCAGAAAAATCATTAATTCTATAGCATAGAGAAAGGTTGGCCTGAGGATAAAGGATAAAGGCCTCCTAATATGGTAATCTGAGAGATTTGAGGACAAGGACCAAGGAAGCCATTACACCTGTCAGGCAATTCAATCATTAGGAAGGCCTGACTTGAATAACTAGGCTGGATCTAGGGGTTACCTTGTATAAACTATCCTTTGCAGTCCCCTTGGAAGCCAGGCAGGGAGGCAGGGCAAGAACAGATTCCTAAGTCTGCAGTGTACTAGTATTTATTACTCCTTCAGAGAATCGTCTACTCAACCCAAGATGAAGTTGTTTGCAAAGAACTTTTGTTCTTCTCAGTCCTGTATGTTAATGCTCTTGCCAAATAGCCTTCTTTAAGATATATTCCATTATCTGTTTCATTTGAGTCATCTCACCATTGGGGAAGGCACTCCATTGTCTAAGGATTTCAGTGAAATTCTTGTTCATGATATTGTTCATGGTACTTCACTAGATACCATTCTAGTAACTAGCCTCAGTGACAAAGCTCCTTGAGCAAGTCAGAAAGGGATCATTTTAACTCAGACCAACCAGAAAAGTTCTCAGCCTTGAGAAAAAAAAAGTAAGCTACCCACCAACAATGCAGCGAAACATGTGATAGAATTAGGGAATTCATCAGATAAGTTTCATAGAGAGTTTTGTCTGGAAATCAATACTTCCCAACATTGGATTTTAGCTCTAGAATTGCATCCAACTCAAACTTCACAAAGTTTTCAACATGAAGAGTGGAGGGGCCTCAACAGGAGTGGATGCCAGTGCATTCTGAGAGGCTG
The DNA here is from genome assembly GCF_000147115.1 of Myotis lucifugus. NCBI lineage: Eukaryota > Metazoa > Chordata > Mammalia > Chiroptera > Vespertilionidae > Myotis > Myotis lucifugus. Next base: position 1,037,427 of record NW_005871410.1, on the reverse strand, counting down.
GGGCACTGAAAGAGTCACTTGCTTCAAGAATTCTAAAAGGATTTCCAGCTAGATCTTTCCCACTGTGAATATCAGCCCCAGCTTTTGTATGTTAGTTGTTGATGTTCTGCCTCTTTACCAGCAGCTGTGAAAAGAGGTGTCTTTTTTTCTTTTTAAAATTCTCTTTTATTTTTTTAATTTAAATTCTTTATTGTTGAAGTACTACATATGTATGTCATTTGCTGATGTTCTGCCTCTTTGCCAGCAGCTGTGAGAAGAGGCGGATTTTTTTAAAAGGAAGCAGGGAAAGGCTATATAGAGAAAGGGGTCAGTGATCTTTCTTGCTAACAGCCTTCATCATTTGGTTGAGGTTTGTTCAAATATCTCCTGGTGAACCCTGAGCTTTCTCAGAACTGGGTCTGCATTTGGTTCTATTTCCTTGTCTCACGTGTGGCCTAGAAAGTAGGTATTCAAAGGTAAATATATTTTGAACAATTGAATGAATGAATGAATGAATGAATCCGGGTGTAAATAACAATTTCCTTAGAAGTGCTGCAACAGAAAGCTAATGCTTCCCTTTCCTAAACCAGGGAAGTGGGGGGGCAGATAAATTAGCCTACCAGCATGCTGGGGGCAAAGTCACTCAGAAACAGGCCCATGAAGCTGCACAAGAGGCTGAGCAGATTAAAGAAGGTCTCATAAGCCAAGATGAAAGAATGTTCTCCAGGGCACCTTCCCAAATGCCCTCAGGCTTCTCTTTAACTCCCCCTAACACTTCTCCGCACTTACATAGTCAGTTGTCATTCAGAGAATTAAATGTATTGGGCCGTTGGAGAGGGGGGAGCTGTGACCCTTCCTTCCTGAGACTGAGGCTGTGCCCCAAACTCAGTACACT
>NW_005871410.1:1007744-1010972 GCF_000147115.1 Myotis lucifugus | reverse complement strand
ACCATCCTGGATCAAGCCACATTATTTATCACCTAGATTACTAAACAAAAAAATCTCCTATTTATCTCTAATTTTATCCAGGAAATTTACCCAGTAGTCTAGATTATCCCATTGAAACATAAGACAGATCATGCTTTAAAGTTCTAAAAAGTCTAGATATCTCTCAGAGTTAAAGCAAACATGCTTACAAAAAGGTAAAAGCTCTGTCCCCTAATTACCTTGCTAATCTCACATTCTTTCTCTCATTTATTCTATTTTAGTCACATTGGTCTCCTTGATGCTCCTGAATGGGGCCGGGCATACTCCCACCTCAGGGCATTTGCACATGCTGTTTACTCAGCCTAGAATTCTCTTCTCAGATGTTTATATAGCTTGAAACCTCATCTCTTTTGCACTTTGGTTTGATTGCCCCTTTTGAGTGAGTCCTTCCTAATGAGTCTATTTAAAATTGCAACTTGCGCCCTCACTGGTTTGGCTCAGTGGATAGAGTGTCAGCCTGTGGACTCAAGGGTCCCAGGTTCGATTCCGGTCAAGGGCATGTACCTTGGTTGAGGGTACATCCTCAGTAGGGGGTGTGCAGGAGGCAGCTGATTGATGTTTCTCTCTCATCAATGTTTCTAACTCTCTATCCCTGTCCCTTCCTCTCTGTAAAAAATCAATAAAATATTTTTTAAAAAATAAATAAAATTGCAACTTGCTTACCATCCACTGAATACTCCATAACTCCCTCCACTGCTTTATTTTGCCCATAGCATTTCCCCTTTCTAATGTACTATACTATAATCTACTTATTTGCTTACTGTCATCAGGAGGGTGATGATTCGTGTTTGCTTTTCTCATTGCTATAGCCTCAGCTCCTGTAATGGTACCTGACACAGAGTAGGTGCTCACTAAATGTGTTGAATAAAATTTTAGTTATATAGAGAGTTTGCCTGCTAGTGTGCAATGAGACTTATCTACAAAGCATTTTTCTGAAAGTCTGAAATGTAGAGCCTGTTTGTTTTCCTTCATGAGCTCTTTAGAATCCCACACAGAGCAGGGATGAGGAGCAAGCCACAATGATTAAAATGCAATTCCAGGTCATTTCAGAGTAATTTCTCCAAATAACAGGTCATTTGTTTCTTTCTTTTTAAAAGAATATATTTTATTTTTCATTGATTTCAGAGAGGGAGGGAGAGGGAGAGAGAGATAGGAACATCAATGATGATAGAGAATCATTGATTGGCTGCCTCCTGCATGCCCCCTGCTGAGGATGGAGCCAGCACCCTGGACCTGTGCCTTTGATCGGGAATTGAACACGGGACTCTTCTGTCTGCAGGCTGACACTATATCCACTGAGCCAAACTGGCTAGGGCTCATTTGTTTCTTTAAATTAGATCATTTCATTGCCTCCTACCCAAATTGTTCAAGGTCAAACTGTCCAGTTCTGTTTCAGCTTCAGGCACTTTAAACTAGTGGTCTTGTTGTGATTTTGGGCATATTTGTTGCTAACAACAGAAAAAAGCAAACATAAGTAGGTTTGTTCTACTTACTCAGTTTTTAAGACTTAATTCAAACCCCACCTCTCCTCTGAAGTTTTTCTGGAATTCAACTCTCTCTTCATAAATAACTTAAACATCTTTTCCTCATTTTGTCATCTCACTAATATTCCTATTATAGCACCTGAAATATGTTATTGTGGGTATTTTGTTTTTAAGTCTGTCTCTTCCATTAGAATGTAGGTCCCTGAGGGCATACCTTCTTGATCTTCATAATCCTAGTGCCTTGATAGGGACTAACATATAGTAGACTCTCAGAAAATATTGGTCAAATGAATGAAGTGAATATGTGAATGATCAGTGACCAATTGATTATATGTTGCTTGTCATGTTCATAGTCATAGAGAGAATACAAATGAAGTTACTTGGAGAGATAATAGTAAGTATTACCATCATTACCACCATCATCATCACCATCAGCATCATCAAATAACTGTTTTCAGCCAGATGCTGTGCTAGGAATGGGCCCTACATAGGACATTAATCTTCAAATTGAAGAGCTAAGCTTGAGAGTAAAAATGTAAATACCAGATAACAGTAAGAGAGAACATAGGTTAAATGATAAGGAGTTAGATAGACAGAAGGACAGAAGAACAGTAGAGGATCAGTTGATGGTGATCAAGAAGAATTGTGTCTTGTAAGATAAAATGACCGATCTACTTGTATGGAGGAGGGAGTGCTTCTCAGGTTTGACCAGAGCAAACTTCAGAGAAAAAGACTATATGTTTCCATCCTTAAGTGAGGCATATTAGAAAAATGGGGATATTTGGTTATATAAATGATTAAATAAAATCATTTTTTATTTTCAAAAGCCAGTAATGCTTGGTTTACACAAAATAAGACATGATGGAAAATGTGGAATCAAAAGAACTCGAGTTCTAGTTCTAGCTCTTCCAGGTTTAAGATTTTGATCTTAAGATTCTGCTTCTTTGAGTACAGCCTCTTGTCATATAAATGCGTAGCATAAATATAGTAGATTATATGGAGGTGAATGCTTTAAAATTATAAGTGCATGTTATCATAAAAATTTTTAATCATTTTTTATTTTTCAATTACAGTTGACATATCCTATATAATAAAAGAGAAGCATGCAAATTAACCATCCCTCCATTACACTCTCAAGCCATGCCCACAAGCCACACCCACCAGCCAATGAGGAGTGAGTATTCAAATTAACCCAACAAAGATGGCGGGTAATTTGCATACACAGAGCAGAGTGGGAGAGCCGGCAGCTTGGGGGGACGTGGCTCCCTCGGTCAGGGAGAACCAGGAATTCTGGGAATAGTAGTTTTGGTGGCAGCCCCAGGACCAGAAGCAGAAGCCGAGAGCGCATGGAGCCCCAGGAATGCTAGAAATTATAGTTCTGGGGGCAGACGGATCTCCTAGACACTAGAGCAAAGTGAGCCTGGAGCAAGTTACTATTGTGGTTGGGGATGGAGGGAAAGCAAAGGTGAGAGACATAAGTAAAATCAGAGTGTCTAGGAAAAATTAAAGGAAAGATATCCTAAAACTTCCAGGAAATCTCTACCAATGGAGCAAAGGAAAAAAAAGCCTCTATTCTTCTGTAAACAACAAACCAAACTGGGTTGGGGTCTCAGACAATTCGCTCATATGATTGCAAAGACAGACAGAAACTCCCGGATTGAGAGGCTCCCTGAGGGCTCCCAGATTGAGAGGTGCAGGCCGGGCT
>NW_005871410.1:981137-1007644 GCF_000147115.1 Myotis lucifugus | reverse complement strand
CACCCCCCCCCCCACAAGTCCACGAATCTTTTGTGCACTAGGGCCCCTTTATTAACATTTATTTTTGTCTTCAGTTGTCCACCCCCAGTGAATTTTCATTTATATAACTTTTTTAAAGTGATCATCCCCAATAAATTTTTATACCCCCCCTGACATCATAGAAGTATTACAGCCTGTGTTGTACTTTACATCCCCAGACTATTCTGAAAATTAGATTACACAATCAAGGTATTTGTTAGCAATGATGAGCTACCTGCTTTCTTACAGACTCCACCTACTCTTAAGTGTAATGTGACTCACGGGATATAACCAAGATGGGTACTTCTACAATGCTGCTGGGATAATATAACCATAGCCAAGACTCACAGAGAACTCATTGAATGCTAGCTATTTTGTGAAGTACTTTACATGGTCACCTCACTTAATCTTTGCAGATTTATTATTATTATTATCCCTGTTTCACAGATGAGGAAACTGAGATTCCAATGCTATAAACCTGGCATATTGTCCCCAAAGACATCCCTTTAACCACCATGCTTAATTGCTCTGAAAAGACTCTAACCAAGTAAATTAAAGTCATGACTCATAATAAAAACTATAGTGTCTTCACTTTGATATCACAAAACCCGCCCCCCCCCCAAAAAAAATAACTCTCCCGTGGGTTTAAAATCACACAACAAATACATTAACAAAATAAAACCACCAAGTTATTTTCTAAGTAGCAGATACGAGCTTCTGCAGCAAACAAAGGAGGTAAAATCAAAACCCAAACAGAAATTGCATGTTGTGGAGCCTACTAAACTATGAACTTATCATAACATTGCATGAGAGAGTATAATCACATTTCCATGTTCTGCCTATGCAGAGAAAGGAAACAGACAAGGTTTCAACTGAAAAACATTTAAGAAATGTTATTTTAGTATAATACATTTTCTAAGGTTATCATCTAAGGGGAAGCATAGTTCATGAGTAAAGAATGTTAGCAACTCAAAGGAATTCTGCATATTTTTTTCTCTGATGTCAAATGTGCTATTGGGTGTGCAGTTTAAACAGTCCAAAGATTCCTTAAAATCATGACCAAAATGACATGTTGCAGAGGCTGTCCATCCTACCCTAAAGTGGGAAGTGAGCCTGTAAAGATGATAGAGACAAACTCTTTCCTTAGGGCAAGGCACTCTATGGACTAGTCAATTACCTTTGTTTCTTCCATGAGGCATCATGAGCAGAAAAGAAGATAGGACTCAGCTCATGTGTGTTTGCCACCTCAGTGTCTAGCACCTAGCCTGACAGCCAGGTTACAGTGGAAGTCTGCAAGGGAAAGAGAGCGAGAGCGAGAGTCTTGGCAGTGAAGACAGCCTGTATCTCCTACCTTGATAATGTCATATCAAAGTTGAAGAACTTAGGAGGAATCTTTTTAAATTTAACTACATCATTTTCTAATTGTCTATAGGAGTCAGAGTTTCATCGTACTTCATAGGCTCCCAGAAATTAATTTAAAGCTAAAACATAATAAATTTGAGTCTGCAGAGTTGTGTGCAAATCAGTTCTGGAATTCACTAGATGAGAAAAGAGTTTTGGTTTTGTTTTTGAAACACAACAAACCTCATGTATGAGCCAGAGTGTTCCACTGCAAGGATGGGGGGAAGGGGGTGGATATAATATATGACATATATTAAGAGATTTACCACATGGAATTGACTTATATCATTGTAGGCACTGGCCAGGCAAATCCAAACTCTGTAGGGCAGGTCACCAGGAAGGGCACTCTGGAACTCCCGGGCACCAGCTAAAACTGCAATCAACCAATAGAATTTCCTCTTCATCAGAGAAGCCCGAGTTCTGCTCTTTGTGCCTTTTAGCTGCTTGAATCAGGGCCACCAGATTATTTAGGATGATCTCTACTTAAGTGTCACCTGGTTATGAACATTAATGACTTCTACAAAATGCGTTCACACAACACCTGGATTAGTGTTTAATGGAATGAGTAAAAACTGTAGCCTGCTGAGGTGACATATCAAACTGTCCATCTACTTCCCTTTTCCAAAGTCAGCTGATTCTCCCTGGAGTTTTGAACTTGTCCTTTCAGCTACGTTCTAGCAGACCTCCCTTCCACTGGGAGGTCCATTTCACTCATCTTCTCAGATGCTCATTCTCATTAAAGGTGAAATCTCACTGACAATTTTCTTTCAGCTGAGTTATTTGTACAGGTGCTTAAAGTGCTGCAATAGAGTGTTCTAGTTCTTCCGTTGAGTTTTAACTGGCAAATACCTTCAAAGGTGGGCTTCAGAGGGTTTTTTGGTGTGTGTTTTTCATTTGTTTGATTTTTAAAAAAATTTTAGAGAGAAAGGGAGATGGAGAGAGAGAGAGAGAGAGAGAGAGAGAGAGAGAAAGAGAGAGAGAGAAACATTGATGGGAGAGTGCAACAGCAACAGGCTGCCTCCTGCACATGCCCTATCTGGATCCAGCCACAACCCGGGCATGTGCCCTGATTGGGAATCAAACTGGCAACCTCCTGGTGAATGATTATGCCCAACCAACTGAGCCGTACCAGCCAAGACCAGGATTTCATTTAATAAAACTTTTTATTTTTGGTTAATTTTAGATTTGCATGCAATTGTAAGAAATATTATAGAGAGACCTCTATGCCTTTTACTTAGTTTCTTCTAATAGTAGCATCCTACAAAACTATACTACAATGTCACAATCAGTATATTGACATTGATACAGTCAAGATACAACATGTTTCATCATAACAATCCTATTTGTTGCCTTCTTATAGTAATACCCACCTCCCTCCCTCACCCGCTTTTCCATTCCTAACCCTTGCCAATCACTAACCTATTCTCCATTTATATAATGTTGTCATTGCAATAATGTTATATAAATGGAATTATGCAGTATGTAAGCTCTTGGGATTTTTTTGTACTTGGCATAATTCTCCAGCATTTTATCCAGATGGTTGATTATATCAATAGTTTATTCCATTGCTGGTAATATTCTGTAATGTGAATGTGCACAGTGAATGGATTAACCACTCACTCATTAAAGAATATCTGGGTTGTTTCCAGTTTGGGCAGTTAGAATGAAGCTGTAATGAGCACTTGTGTACAGTGTGTGTGTGTGTGTGTGTGTGTGTGTGTGTGTGTATAAGTTTTCATTTATCTGCAATAAATGACCAAGAGTGCAATTGCTGAGTTATATGGTAGTTGCATATGTAGGTTGTTATTTTTGTTTTTGATATAATTTATATGCCATAAAATGTATCCTTAAAGTGAACATTCAGTATTTTTAGTATAGTCATAGGGTTGTACAACCATCACCACTATGGAATATACCACTAAGTTCCCGAATGTTTCTATCCCCTCTATAAGAAACCCCATACCCATTAGCAGTCACTCTCCACTTTGTCCCTCCCACCACCTCTGACAACCCCTAATCTATTTTCTGCTTCTATGGATTTTGCTGTTCTGGATATTTTATACAATATATGAACTTTGTGTCTAGCTTTAGCATTATGTTTTCAAGCTTCATCCATATTGTAGCATGTATCTGCACTTTATTCCTTTTTATAGTCCAATAATATTCCATTTTATGAATATACCAAAGTTTTTGTTCATCCATCATCAGTTGATGGACATTTGGGATGTTCCTGCCTTTTGGTAGGAGCCAAAGTTTCCTATTGACATTCACATACAAGTTTTTATGTAAACATATATTTTTACGAAATTTGTGAGGGGGGGGGGAGGTTCCTCAGCCTGGCCTGCACCCTCTCACAATCAGGGACCCCTTGAGTAGGGTCCCTAGGCCTGGCTGGCAATCAGAACCTATTGGGGTTTTCCTTCACCTGGCTGCCAGCAGCTGGCCCCACCCCCACCACTGCCACTGCTTGCCATCTGTGTGGCACTGCCCCCCCTCCCCTGCCACCAGACACCTCCCTCTGTGAGCAACAGGTGTGGAGTGTGATCGCTTGGCTGGCCTGGGCCTCCCTCTGTGGGGCGATTGTGGGGCGATGGCGGGGCCCCCGACCAATTGCATCGTGCCGCCTTGGCTGGCCTGCGCCAGTGTGTGTCATAGTGTGGTCGTCAGGAAGGTCATTCTGCTGTTCAGTCGTTCGGTCGATTTGCATATTAAGCTTTTATTATTATAGATATATTTTGACGTGTTTTTGTGCCTCTTGTCAAAAATTAGTTGGATATATTTATATGGGTTTATTTCTGGGTGCTTCATCCTGCTCCATTGATCCATGTGTCTAGCCCTCTGCCAATACTACACAGTCTTGATTATTGTAATTATAAAAAACTTGAAATTATATAATGTCTTAAAATTCTTCATACTTTCTTTTTTGTTTAAAAGTTGTTTTAGTTATCTTGTTTTTTTGTTTTGTTTTGTTTTGTTTTTCTGCCTCTCTAAATGTTAAGATAATCTTATATATTCTTGCTGGGGTTTTGATAAAAATTGTATCAAATTTGTATATGAATTTGGAGATAATTGACAAACTTATACTATGTTTGTTGAGTGTTTAGAGTTTAAATATACCATCTTGATTGGTTTAGACTTTAAACCAATCAAGATGGTATATTTTTCCATTTGGTTACATTTTATTTCTTTCATCTGCATTTTTTCAGCATAAAAGTCTTACATGTGTTTTGTTAGATTTACACCTATTTTGTCCTTTTTTTTCTCCTGTGTGTGTGCAATTTCAAGTGTAATTGCATTTTTTATTTTGATGTCTATGTGTTCACTGCTAATATGTAGAAATACAATTAATTTTTGTATATTTATCTTGTATTTTGTAACCTTGCTGAATTCGTTTTAGTTGCAGGGATTGTTTTATAGATATTTTTGGAATTTTCCACATAGACAATCATGTCATCTGCAAACAAGGGCTATATTGTTTTACCCCTTCCTAATTTGCTTGTCTTTATTTCCTTTTAATGCCTTATTCACTGACTAGAACTTCCAGCATTATCTCAAATAAAAGTGGTGAGAACAGACATTCTTTGCTTGTTCCTGATCTTAAGGGAAGGGCATTTAGTCTTTCACAATTAAGTACAGTGTTAGCTATAGGTTTTGGCAGATGCTCTTCATTAAGTTGAGGATGTTCCTCTCTACTCACAGTTTTTTGAGAGTTTTAAAATTATAAATTGGCATTTAATTTTGTCAAATGCCTTTTCTACATAAATTGATATGATCATATTTTTTTTCTTTATTAGCCTCTTTCTGTGGCAGATTACATTGATTGATTTTTGAATACCAACCTTGCATCACCAGAATAAACTCCACCTGGTCATAGTGCAGAGTTCTTTCTCTATATTGCTGAATTCTACTTGTTAATGTTTTGTTAAGGATTTTTACATCTGTATTCATGAGGGATATTCATCTGTAGTTTTCTTTTTTCTTTTTTGTACATCTTTGTTGGATTTTAGTATCAGAGGCTCACAGTCTGACAGGAATCAGAAATACGAAACATAACAAATACAATATGGCAAGTGCACTAGGAGAGGCCAATACAAGGGTCTATGGAAATTCAGAAGGAATCATTGAGGAGATGAATCAACCGCATTCTTGAGGATGGAAAATGCCAAGGGAAAATGGTAGAAAAGAGCATTAAGATGGAGAACAGCAAGGATAAAGGCACACTGGCATGAATAAGCATTGCATTTAGAAGATAAGGAATAATTTGATGTGCTCAGACATTACAGGAGACTTTTGGTCAGATTCCCCTCTAAGTGGCTAAAAAGACATCTCCTGAGATTCAGCACATTTTAATGATATTTTCCCTTTTTTATGTAAAAAAAGAATTAAATTTACAATTCATTACTAGTAAATAATTGCACCAAGACCTGTATATCCATTTGCAATAATAATAATAACAATAAACTAAAATATAAAAATCACATGTACTTGTAACAAATTTATATTGAAACCTTGCATTGTCCCTATGATTGCTTCTCTCTTTCCAAAAGTTGTCCCAGCTTGTTGCTTTCTGTAGCTGTGAAAGTAGGAGTGATGTGCCTACTGAATACTTCCTATGAAGAATCATTATGATTGGACATTGAACATTATAGTCAATCATGTCTTTCCCAGGGGATGCTAAATAAAGGGTCACTACACTCTCACTGAAGCACACATCTTGTTTGGAGCAAAACTTCTTATGGAATGAAAAAAAATTGACAAGTAAAAAGAATAAATCTTATAAGCAAAGAGCTGAAACCTGACATTATCTGAATATTTATTGTACAATATTATTTGAGACAGTGACCGATTTCTAAGCACATCTGGGCTCCTGAAATCTCCTTCTCATGGTTCACTTAGGCCTGGACCAGAGAAAGGAATTAACCTTGAATTTTGGCCAATGCCTGAAACTCAGTGGCATTGGGTGTGTGAGAAAGATGGTAGGAATCAGAGCCATTTGGGGAAGATCAGATTATAAAGGGTGATGTATGCTTTTTGAAAATTTAATACTTTCTGTTTTAAGCAGTGAAAACTAGAGAGGGATTGTATTTTTACTAGATTAATTAAGACAGTGTGTGGATGGACTTTAGAAAAGAAGTTCAAAGGTCAGAAGACTAATTAGATGATTAAAATGATTTAGGCAAGAAAGAAGAGTATCATGTTGTGGTCCGCAGAGCAGCTTTAATTTAAGAGAAGACTCTCTTCTTCCACCCCCTGTCTGAGGGCCACAAGTTACACATTGGCCTTTGTCCTCCATACCATGAGTTTGACTGACTTTCATGAGTGTGTTGAAAGCAAAAATAATAGTCCTGAACTGCATAATTTAAACAAAAGGAATATTCTGAATTTCAACTCAAAGGAGAATTGGTTAAAACAGCAATATCAACTGAAGATGAGACATGAGCCTCATCTTGGTGGAGTGTTGAGGTTACCCTGAGCATTCCTGTTTCTGCCTATGCTGCATGACCTTTTTGAAATCTACAGTAGATCTCAGAATTGGGAAAACTATGAGAAGCTGGTGCTCTGTGAGTGAAATGACATGAGGAGCTCTTGGCTCTACTCCAGGCAGCTTTAAGATGATTGTTTCGTAGGGTAAGTTTTATGCTTCCAGTAGAACCGGAAAGCTGTCCTTCAAAAAGGCTTCAGGCAACATATTCATCAGTCAGTCTAAGGACATAATACTCCCCAAATCACTAGAAAGTAAGAGGAATTAGAAGCAAACAATTGGCTGGTCTTTAAGGAGCAGGAAAAGTGAAGGATTAGCAACAGCCATTGCAATATTGGGTTGTGTCACAAGTAGCATATGAAATAACAGAATGTCAAAATTACAAACATTGCCCAGGGAAGGAAAAATTTAAAAATATCCTTTTTGTATGTACATGGAAAAAACCCCAACTAGACAACCATACACAAGAATACTCTCAAAATGGATGAAAGACTGAAATATAATTTACAAAATCATAAAAATCCTAGAAGAAAACATAGGCAGTACAGTTTCAGACATCTCACACAGGAATATTTCTGCCAGTATATCTCCTAGGGTAAGGGAAATAAAGGAAAAAACAAATAAGATTATATCAAACTAAAAAGCTCTGCACAGCAAAAGAAACCAGCACCAAAATGAAAAGGGAACCCATTGTATGGGAGAACATATTTGCCAATGATACATCTGATAAGAGGTTAATTTCCAAAATATATAAAGAACTTACACTATTCAATACCAGGAAGAAAAACAATCCAATTTAAAAAATGGGCAAAGGATGTGACTAGACACTTCTCTAAAGAGGACCTACAAATGGCCAAGAGACAAATGAAAAAAAGACTCAATGGCACTAATCATAAGAGAGATGCAAGTTAAAACCACAATGAGATAACACCTCACATCTGCCAGAATGGCTACCATCAATAAATCAACAAAACAAGTGCTGGTGAGGATGTGGAGAAAAGAAAATTCTAGTACACTGCTGGTGGGAATACAGACTGATACAGCCACTGTGGAAAACAGTATGGAGTTTCCTTGGCCAGTGTTGTTCAGTTGGTTGGAGTGTCCTCTGGTACACCAAAAGGTGGGGGGTTCCATTCCCTGTCAGGGCACATAGCCAGGTTGTGGGTTCAATCCACTGTCGGGGTGCATGAGGGAGGCAACCAATCAATACTTCTCTCTCTTTCTATCTCTCTCTTCCTCTCTGAAAATATGTACCACTAAAAAATTAATTCATTAATTATTTAATTACAACTGGAGCCAACCCAGTGATCCCACTTCTGGGAATATATCTAAGAATTTCCAAAAACCAATCAGAAAGAATACATGCACCCCTATGTTCATAGCAGCACTATTCACAATAGCCAAGATATGAAAACAGCCCATGTGCCCATCAGTAGGTGAGTGGATAAAAAAAGGTGGTACATTTACACAATGGAATATTATGCAGCTGTAAAAAACAAAACAAAACACAAGGAACTCTTACCCTTTGAGACAGTATGAATGGGCCTGGAGACTATTATGCTAAGCCAGTCAGAGAAAAACAAATACCATGTGATCTACTTACATGTGGAATCTATTGAACAAAATAAACTGTTGAACAAAATAGGACCGGTGGTATGGATACATAGAACAAACTGACAGATCTCAGAGAGGAGCAGGGTGGGGGAGATTGGAAGAGATTAGCTAGAGAACATACATTCATACATGTGTGGCCCATTGACACAGACAATGGAGTTGTGAGGGCTGGTGGAGTGGGGGGCAGGGAACTCTGGGAGAAAATGAGAAACATCAGTAATAGTGTCAACAATAAAATAATAATTAATTTTAGAATATCTTATCCTTTTCAAATTTGGAACCAGGATTATTTCCCTGGAGGTAGAGATCCCCTTAAAACAAAGATTGGTGTGTCACAGCATTTAAAATGGCCACAATCAAGCATGATAATGTGTACAGATATGTGAAGTGACTAGATAATATATTACAAATTATTAATAATGAATGCTGGGAGGAAAACAGACTCATTAGCAGTACAAGAAAAAATCAGATTTGAGAGACATTTTGGGAACAGAAAAATTGATTGCCAATTGAGAGACATTTTGGGAACTGAAACAATTGATTACCAATCAAATACAATTCTGAGATTTGCCATTTGGATAAATGTTTAGATAATATTATTTAATAAAATGGGGAACTTAGGGAGAGGAGATATTTGGTGGATTAGGCGATGAGCTTGACTTGGGATATATTAAAGGCAAAAGTTAAAAAGAGATATCTAATGGGGCAATGTAAATCAGAGGGTCTGCAGCTGTGCTGTCAAATATAGTAGTTACTAGGTACATGTGGCCATTGAAATTGAAATTAATTAACTTGAAATAAAACTAATACTTCAATTTATCACACAAACCGCTTTTCAAGTACTCAATATCAGACAGTGCAGAAAAACACTTTCATCACTGAGGAAAGTACTATTAGATGCCCTGGTGTAGAGCTCAGAAGAGAGAGAAAGACTACATATACAAATCTGAGAGTTATTTGAGCATTTGGAAGATAGGTGAATTTATTAGTGAGGATGAAGAATCCCAGAAAGAATTCATGCAACAAAAGGTAATAGAAACCCTAGAACTAAAATCTGAGAAACCTCAGTATTAAGGAATAGACAGAGAAAGACATTTTCACAAAAATGACTCTGAAGCAAGTGGTCAGAGAGGGAGAAAAAACAGAAAACATTTGATCCCAGGACATAATGTAAGAAAGTGTCAGAAATGAGACCAGAATCAAGTAGTAGAGAACTAAGAAGAGTGGATTTGGCAGTTGGGAGATCATTAATGACCTTTCCTGGGTATTTTTAATAATGTAGGTGTAAACCAACTGAATGAGGTGGAAGAAAATGGTTGAGAAAATAATATACAAAGTGCAGTATTTTCTTTCAAAAAGTGTTACAGTAAATTGGGAATGGTGATGTAGAGTGCAATAACTTGAGAGAAAACAGGATGAATTGAGACATTTTTCTTAAGAGGGGACAGGCTTAAATATATTAGTAGATTAAGGAGAAGTGACAAATATTGGAAAGACAGGAGATAAATGATGGATGAATGCCTGAAGGAGGTATAAAAATTGGGATCAAAAGTACAGGAGGAAAGGAAGGAACAATTTCCTTTGAGGTTAGAGACATGAAAATTTGAAGGGTGGTAGAGAAGTTCAAGATTTAGATGACTTGAATTTATGCTACATTTAGTGAAGAGTCAAGCCTGGTGATTAAAATTTCAAGGACAGAAAAAGCCTTTAGTTGTCTATTTAAGAAAGGTCTAACAGTTCAGCATGAAGTCATCAGATCTCTAACAATGGGTATAAATGTTAAGGACATCTCAGTAATACCTGAATGCCACTGCTCTCTCTGTCCACTACCAAAGACATGACCTCATTAACATTTAGCAACTTCTGCTCTCAGGGATTCAAGAAGCAAAGACCGGGGGGGGAAAGTTACATCTCCACACTTTCAAAAAAGAAAACTAAAATAAATGAAACCACTCAGAGATAGTGTATAAGCATGTGGGGTTATGGAGAGATCCTCCAAATGCAGCAGCTGCCTGATTATAAATAATGAGCCTAAGTAGCTATTCTTCATGTGCAGAGAAGTTAAATAAGAAACAGAATCACAGAATTACCTATGAGAAATTTGTCAGGCAGGAAGTGTTAACCTCCATAGCCAGTAATACAACACCCGTCCTGGAAATCCAAATCATTATATTCTTTACTGCCAGAAATTGGGTTTCCACCGCTGTTACTCAATTGATATTGCATCTCTAAAGGTCACCAGTGACATACTGATGGTGAAATTCAGTAGCTTTTCCTCAGTTTTCATTTTCCAACTTTTTTTTTTGCAACTCTAGACACCATTAAGTGCCTTCCCTCTTTTGAAATATGTCTGTTAGTTTCTATTAGGCTCTGCAACCCTGTTTCCTGACAGTTCTGTTCTTTTTTGTAATTGTGTACTTCTCCAAGGCCAGAACTGCACTTCTATCTTTTTCTCAGACTCATGCTCTAGGCCAAATATGGGGTAGGCCAGGGAGTGGACAGGGCTAGTTTAATGCTGATGGGCCAAGAGCAAAGATGGAATTGAACTTAAACATTCAGGAAGAACAGCAGCATGGGGTCCAGATAGACAATAGGACAATACAATCTTCTAAAACGGAATCAGAAAGAACCAGAAAACCTGAATAGGTTAATAACAACTGATGAATCTGAAGCAGTAATCACAAAACTCACAGCAAACAAAAGCCCTTGTCTGGGTGGCTTCACAGGGGAATTTTACCAAACATTCAAAGAACTAACATCTATCCTCCTCAAACTATTCCAAAATATCAAAGAAGGAACACTTCCAACCGTTTTTTATGAGGTCATTATCCTAAATCCCAAAACCACGTAAAGACACTGCAAAGAAAGAGAATTATAGGCCAATATCCCCGATGAACATATATGTTCTAAAATCCTCAACAAAATATTAGCAAATCATATCTAGCAATATATTAAAAAGATCATACACCATGATCAAGGGGGATTTATTTCAGGGATGCAAGGCTGATACAATATCCACAAATCAAAATGTGATACATCACATAAACACATTGAAAGACAAAAATTACATAATCATATTAATTAATGTATAAAAACATGCAACAAAATTCAATACCCATTTTTGATAAAAACTCTCAGCAAAGTGGGAATAGAGGGATCATACTCAACATAATAAATGCCATATATGTCAAACGTAGAGCCAACATCATACTCAATGAGTAAAAACTAAAACCATTTTCCCTAAGAATAGGAATGAGACAGGGATGTTCACTTTCACCACTCTTATTCAACATAGTGCTAGAAGTCCTAGCCACAGTGATCAGACAAGAAGAAAAAATAAAAGGCATCCAAATTGGAAAGGAGGAAGTCAAACTGTCATTATTCACAGATGACATGATATTGTACATAGAAAACCCTAAAGATTCCACCAAAAAATTACTAGATCTATAAATGAATTTGGTAGTGTAGCAGTATACAAAATTAACACCCAGAAATTGATGGCATTTTTATACATTGATAGTGAACCCTCAGAAAGAGAAACTAAAAATACAATCTCATTTACCATTGAAACAAAAAACTTAAAATACTTAGTAATAAACTTAACCAAAGAAATAAAAGACCTGTACTTGTAAAACTAAAGGACACTGAAAAAAGAGATAGAGGAAGATATAAACAAGTGAAAGAATATACAATTTTCATGGATTTTTTAGAATTAATATCATTAAAATTTCTATGCTACCCAAAGCAATCTATAGATTCAATGTAATCACTATTAAAATACCAATGGCATATTTCACAGGTTTAGAACAAACACTCCAAAAATTTATACGAACTAAAAAAGACCCCATAGATGCAGTAATCTTGAGAGAGAAGAACAAAGTTTAAGGGATCACAATACCAGATATCAAGTTACACTACAAAGCCACTGTACTCAAAAGAACCTGGTACTAGCACAAGAACAGACATATAGATCAATGGAACAGAACAGGGAACCCAGAAATCCACCCAAGCCATTATGCTCAATTAATACTCGACAAAGTAGGCAAGAGCAGGCAATGGACTAAAGACTGTCTGTCTCTTCAATGGGAAAATTGGACAGGTACATGCAAAGAAATGAAAGTAGACCACCCACTTGCACCATACACAAGAATAAACTCAAAATGGATAAAAGACTAAAATGTAAGTTGTGAAGCCATAAGAATCCTAGAAGAAAACATAAGAAACAAAATCTCACTCATCTCACGTAATAGAATTTTCACCAGTACATTGCCTAGGGCTAGAGTAACAAATGAAAACAATAAGAAAATGGGACTACATCAAAATAAAAAGCTTTTGCACAGCAAAAGAAGCCAGCAACAAAATGAAGAGAAGCCATGGGAGAACATATTTTCAAATGATACATCTGATGAGGTATTAATTTCCAAAATATAAAGTACTCAGATAATTCAACAAAAGGAAGAAAAATAGTCCAATTAATAAATGGGCAGAGGACCTGAATAGACACTTCTCCAAAGAGGACATACAAATGGCCAAGAGACAAATGAAAAAATAGTCACTAATCAACAGGGAGATGCAAATTAAAATGACAATGAAGTACCTTACACCTGCCAGAAAGGCTACCATCAATAAATCAACAAACAACAAGTGCTGGAGAGGATGCGGAGAAAAGGGAACCCTAGTACACTGCTGGTGGGAATGCAGACTGGTGCAGCCAATATTAAAACACTGTGGAATTTCCTCAAAATATTATAAATGGAACTGCCATTTGACCCAGTGATCCTACTTCTGAAAATATATCCTGAGTCTCAAAACACCAATCATAAAGAATATATGCACCCCTATGTTCATAGCAGCTCTATTTACAGTAGCCAAGATCTGGAAGCAGCCTAAGGTGTCCATTAGTTCGTAAGTGGATAAAAAAGCTGCAGTACATTTAAGCAATGGAATACTCTGTTGCTGTAAAAAAGAAGGATCTCTTACCCTTTGAGACAGCATGAATGGACCTGGAGACTATTGTGCTAAGTGAAATAAGTCAGTGGGAAAAAGACAAATATCACATGATTTCACTAATATGTGGAATCTGATGAACACAATATACTTATGACTAAAATAGAACCAGAGTCATGGAAACATGGAACAGGCTGAGGAATCTTAGAGGAAAGAGAGCTGGGTGGGGGAGTGAAGAGATTAACCAAAGAATTTATATGCATAAATGCATTGCCTATGAATATAGACAATACAGTGGTGAATGCCTGGGGGAGTGAGAATGGGGTGGTGGGGTTGAGGTGGAAAAAAGGCAGTACATTTGTGATACTCTCAACAATAAAGATAAAAAAAATACAGATCTGATGTGAAGAAAAAAAACATATTATTAATGTTTTTATGTATTTCTTTCCAGGCTTTCTCTATGCATATTTGTGACTTTTGAGATACGTATATTTAATTGGGTTGCTCCTGTTTGATAACCTGCTCTTTCTTACCCTCTCCTCAGTTAATACATATCCTGCAAAAATATGGTTTTTTAAATGTATGATATTATTCCTTTTTATTTATGGACCATAATGTGTTTTACTCTTCTATTATAATTGAATTTAAAAATTTATACTAACCAAAATTCCATAAACTAGTCCAATAATGGATTTGATTTATTTGAAAAGAACAACTGCAAACATAAACACACACAACCTTTGTTTTCTCTAAATATCTATATCTTTGTCATTGCAATTATTTTTAAACCTTGGGGTCAAAGCCGGGAAAAGACACCGAAAGCCAACATGTCTTTGTATGTCTCAGTCTCTTTTTTTCCTGACTTCTAAAACTTTGAAGTTGCAGCCTTCTTCCTGCCTGACAGGCATCATGCAAGCTAAGTGAAGCTCTGAGTCCAGAGCTGTGTATGGAATGAGCTCTGTGTAAGAAAAATGTCAGATACCACTGTGGCATGTCTTTGTTGTCAGCAGAGCTGTGCGAAATCCATGTAGAATGACTTCCACATAAAGGTTGGTTAGCTGCAAATATTCCTTGTCACAGCTTTAAGATAGCACACTTTACCCTTGCTAATGACTTAGAGAACAAGCGCTGGGTACATTTGCCTATCCCATTTGCCCTCCTCTCCAAAATTACTTCTGAGGTTCTGGGAAAAGGCAAATCCATTTTCTTTGCAAAACCCGTAGGTTTCATGTCATAGCATTTTAATATTGTTGAGTACCTCCTACTCTCCAGGCACACAGTGGGTGCTGCGGAGGAAGGAGAAAACAGAAAGATAAAACAGGTCTCTCTGCCCTTGAAAAGTTTTAAATCTACAAGAAAACAATAAGCTGTGTGAACAAATAATTCTCACAATAGCCAATGAAATAAGGCTAAACAAAGAAAGACATTGTGCTGAGAGACTGCAAAAGAAAAAAGGAAAATATTAAACCAAGAAGAGGTCATATTTGAGATAATCCTTGAAGGATGTCTAGGATTTGAATAAGGGAAAAATAAAGAAAAAGACAGCAAAACCATTAATAAGTTACTCCTAGGCATCTTAATTTCTGAATCAATGGTTATACTAAGGGCCTCTGTGTAGACTGGTTTATTTAATCTTAAAAAACAATCCTCTGCTAGGTATTATTATTATGTTGCTGTTATTATAAATAATGGAACCTGGACTTGACCTATTTGCTTCAAGAATTTCTAGACTGAAAGCACAATACAAGGATGAGAAAGGAGGGATAAAACAAATGATGGATTCAGAAAATTGCTTCCAGTGCCTGCCACCGAGTAGATGGCTGGAATATTGTATCTTTAAGAAAACTGGAGATGATTGTGCTAAATGAAATAAGCCAGTCAGAGAAAAGTAAATGTCACATGATCTCACTTATATGTAGAATCTAATGATGACAATAAACTGATAAATAAAATAGAATCAGAAGCAAGGAAACATGGAACAGAATGGGAAATCTCAGAGGGAAAGGGCCTGGATGGGAAGAGATTAATCAAAGAACTTACAGGCAAGTATGCATTGCTCATGAACACAGACAATAGGGTAGTGAAGGCCTAGGGCAGGGCGGTAGGGGTGAGGGGGAAAGTGGGGAGAAAATCTGTAATACTCTCAACAATAAAGTATTTTTTTAAAGATGGAAAATAAAAACATCCTTAGGTAGGTACAAAATCTCTTTCCCTAAGAAAGGAAAAAAAGGATGTATCTTTTTAGGTCAGTAACAAATAAAACCCCAAATTTTAGGGGCATAATATAGAAAGGTTCAATTCTTGCTGATGAAAATCCACTGAAGGTCCAGTGGACCTCTGGGCAGTGCCCTCCTAAGCAGTGACACAGGGGTGTCTGCTGTTGCTACCATCTAGCTACTACATGATCTAGAGCACCTGCAGCATTTAAACCATCTACAGTCATCCAACGAGTAGGACAGAGAAGGAAAGAGAATCCAGGGGGTCCACACTGTTCTGCTCTTCTATGCTTTGGCCTTAGAATGACACACGTCACATCTGCTTATAACCCCCTGGACAGATCTAGTCACAAGGCCCACCCTAAAATAATATTGTCTCGCCATAACTGGTTTGGCTCAGTGGATAGAGTGTCGGCCTGCGGACTCAAGGGTCCCAGGTTCGATTCCGGTCAAGGGCATGTACCTTGGTTGTGGGCACATCCCCAGTAGGAGGTGTGCAGGAGGCAGCTGATTGATGTTTCTCTCTCATCAATGTTTCTAACTCTCTATCTCTCTCCCTTCCTCTTTGTAAAAAATCAATAAAATATATTTTAAAAAATAAAATAAAATAAAATAAAATAATATTGTCTTCTTATGTGCCCAGGGAGAGAAAAAGGGATTTGGTGAACACAAAGCTTGGTTTCTGGGACAAAAGGCAATGGTCATTTAGGATGTATGTACGCTTAAGAATTTAATGTATACCATATAAATTTTTATTATATACTATATATTATAACATATATAATGTCACATTATATATTGTATAAATATTATACCATATTATATATGTAATCTATATGTACAATACATAATGTAATAGCTTATATATAATAAATAATATATAATTTAATATATAAATAAATGGGGGGCATCAGTAAGTTGAAAGAGTTCACTTTTTTTAATATATTTTATTGATTTTTTACAGAGAGGAAGGGAGAGGGATAGAGAGTTAGAAACATCGATAAGAGAGAAACATAGATCAGCAGCCTCCTGCACACCCCCCACTGGGGATATGCCTGCAACCAAGGTACAGAATCGAACCTGGGACCCTTCAGTCCGCAGGCTGACACTCTATCCACTGAGCCAAACTGGTTAGGGCTAGAGTTCATTTTTTATAGTTTCTGTTTTCTCTGTGGTTATCCAGAAAATATTTGAGATAATTTTATAGAATATCCACATTAGAATCATAACTTATTTTAAAATAACAATAGCAAATGTCTTGAAATAGGCAAAAGGACTGTTCAAGAATATACAACATTTAACTGTATAAGATATTGAGAGTGTTGATGTCAGAATACATATGGCAGCAATTCCCACTTTTATGCAGCTTTTCTCCACCTTCACTCAACAGAGAAGAGATGTTTTGAGAGTGTTAGATAGTAACTGAAGCAATTGGCTAAGGACTCCAGGCAGAGATGGAGAAAGAGAAAGCAGGCGCAGATATATAGCTTCCTGCCTGACAGGAGGAAACTGGTGGGTAAAGGCACTCATGGGCATAGAAGAAATAAAAGCTAGCTCTAGTGAGTGAGTG
Source organism: Myotis lucifugus (assembly GCF_000147115.1). Taxonomy (NCBI): domain Eukaryota; kingdom Metazoa; phylum Chordata; class Mammalia; order Chiroptera; family Vespertilionidae; genus Myotis; species Myotis lucifugus. The sequence goes on along the minus strand of NW_005871410.1, from coordinate 990,396 downwards.
AAATAAAAGATCAAGGGGACATGGTTCAAAATTAAAGAAACCAGAGGAGACACACTCAAGGTGATGATGAGGCCCAAGGAGGAGCCATGGGAGGGGAATGTTGACAATAAGTGCAAAAGTTTCTCTCAAGAAAAGGAAAACAAAAGTCTAGAAATGGGTATAGGAAACTAAAAAAAAATTATTAACATCTCTACTTCTGATTACAAGATAGAGATATAGGTGAAGACAAACTTTCTCAATTTTAGGCAAATGACATCCCTAGAGAGGCAGTGTCAGAAGAAGGATATGGCCAAAGCACTGACCAAATGAGAGAATACTGTTTTAGAAAGCATACCAGAAAACATGGATGGGAAGGGAGGATTCCCACAGTGGGAAAGTAGACCAAAAGGCTCTGCTAGTTTTGAGCACTCAGTGATAGACCCAGCCATTTGGCAATGGGCCAAGAAGGATTGAGATGATAGGATGATTGCCATTAGCTCTCTTCAGTGTTCAAGGGCAACCTGAGGTTCTGGATCCTAATATGATCTCCATCCAGTCAGTGCTCATCCCTAAGATTTCTCTTTCTGGAATCTGAGGAGAACACCTTACCTTCTTTCCTGGCCCTGAATGGGACAGGCAGTGGAGGAATTGTCCCCTTCAGGCTTCGGATGCCGTATTCAGGGAGGGGACTTGGTGGGGATGAAGTATGGCAGCCACTGGCACTGGATTGATGGAATAATACAGAGAGATGTACAGTGGTCTGTAAGTGGCAGAGGATACCAGGGGAGTATTTAGAATAGATGACCTAAAATAAGCAAAAATGAAAAGCCAAGTACCATAGAGGAATCCAGGTCCTCAGCTTTTGTCACTATAGTAGGCTGTCTCCTATGATGATAAGCCCTGCAGACAGTTGATATTACACCGTAGAATAAAAGTTAGCAGCCTCCTTGCCCTCTGAGCTCCTGGCTATGCTGAGCAATGCCCACGGGCTGCCACTGGTGGACCTGAAGCATTAGAAGCAAAAACAGGGAAGAGAATGGGAGGAAGGAAAAAAGGCAGAACAATCACAGAAAATAAAAGTGGGAGTAAAAAATTATTACAAATTATCTCCTGTGTCTGGGGCTCATGGCCTGTACTGAGGTCCAGTGGAACTACACAGGGTGAGGCAAACATAGGTTTACCGTTCTTCATATGAAAAATAATACAATAATTAATAAATAATAATACAATAATAAACTATGTTTCACGGACTCCAAACTGTAAACCTATTTTTGCCCACCCTGTAACTAACTATATGTATGCTCTACAGTTCTACTAGCTCAAAAGTATTGTATTAATAGACTAAACCTGATAAAAGAAGTGTTTCTGGTATAACAAGGTGGGAGGAAGGTGGTAGAAGGCTACACAAAGGAAAGTGAGGGAGGCGCACGCACAGGGCTGCTGGTATAGTTGAAGAGGGTGTTCACTGCACAAAGGCACTGTCATGGGCCAGGCTCCCTAACGGCAGAGCCTGAGATGGGGATTCTGGTGCCGGTGATTCACTGAGGGTGTGCTCCTCAGGGAGCACCTGTGAGCAAGTGAGGGAAGCATGACATGGCAGAGGAGAGAGTCAAGGATGTGGCCTCAAGTAAAGTCAAGCTGAAGTCTAATCCATGTTCAGGACTCTGAAACATAAATTGCACCACAGATCACTTTGAGACAAGAGGGCAGGCAGGCCTTTTGGACCCCCTATCCTTCACACATTGGCCATGGACTGCTCCTGAGTTGAAACATTCCTCGCAAGCCAGGTGGCTCCCATCACCTGAGAGCAATCCTCTGGAGAAATGACAACTGATACCTCTTTAGAAGTTGTGATAGTTTTATGTGTCAACTTGGCTAGGCTCTGGTCCCTAGTTATCTCATCAAACACTAGTTGTTGCTGTGTAGGTTATAGATGTGATTATATATGTGTATCATCAGTTCCTCTTAGTAAGGAAAATTATTCTAGATAATCTAGGTGGGCCTGATTCAAGCAGTTGAAAGGTTTTAAGAGCAGAACCAAAGCTTCCCTGATGAAGTTCTGTCTGTGGGTAGCAATTTCAGCCCAAGAATTCCATCTTTCCCCTCCTGCAGATTGCCTTCCTTAAGGATTTCAGACTTCCAAAGCTAGACCTCACAATCGTATAAGCCACTTCTTGATTATCTATCTATCTATCTATCTATCTATCTATCTATCTATCTATCATCTATTTATCATTATCTATCTATCTATCATGTACTACTAGTTCTATTTCTCTGGTAGAACCCTGTGGGATACAGCAACCACTAGAAAGCAGCTGGTGATCTGTGTACTGTCTGGTAAAGGAAAACAACTGACCATCTACCAAAGGCATCCAGCCAAAGAGGCATGTGGTAGCTGAATTCAGCCCTCCCAGCATTTTCTAAGTCAAAGACTATCCTGTTTGCCAGGAGTTGTTATCAATCTGGAGCTCTTCATGTCCCCAACAGTTGCCAAGGGGAGTAGATTTCTTGTGATGTCATGAGAAAGGGCATTTTCTGAGATTTGCACAGGAGATTGAATCAATTTATTTGCATGGAATTAAATCCCTGAGTTTCCAAGGCCCCTTGCCCTCTGTCCCACCATGGAAGAAGACTAGCTGTGGCTTTATCAGAACTAGGATTAAAGCTGTTGCCCAAAGTTTCCATTCCACATCTGCACAGTCTGGTCCAGCATCAGGCTAGCTTAGCTTGTACTGCCAGCTGCAATGCACCAGTCTATTGCAAGTGGGGTCCACATAGCCATGGGCCATGTGGCTTCTAGGAACACAGGTGAATGCAAGGAAGCAGGAGCAAAACCAGAGGAACAAGAGAGCCTAGAGAGAATTCCTTCGTCTGCGGATTTTAACATCCTAAGATTTCGCACGCTTGCTGTGGCCCCACCCCCTCTGGCCAATGATCTCTGTTCCAGGTTAGACTGACAGCTACCTTTCCTATATCATCCAGACTTTACTGTGCTTGTGTCCATCTCCCCTTTGTTGGTCCCCTTCCCTCAGTGATCTGCCAGGAATGGACCAGTGATTCCCTGGGGAGTGTAAAACAGGAGCTTGCTGATGAAGCTGCCCAAATGGCCATGCTTATAGTATATGGCCTTCCCTTTGCTCCTTCCTATTACTTTTTTTTAAAATATATTTTATTGATTTTTTACAGAGAGGAAGGGAGAGAGATAGACAGTTAGAAACATCGATGGGAGAGAGACATCGATCAGCTGCCTCCTGCACATCTCCCACTGGGGATGTGCCCGAAACCCAGGTACATGCCCTCGACCGGAATCGAACCTGGGACCTTTCAGTCTGCAGGCCGACGCCCTATCCACTGAGCCAAACTGGTTTCGGCTCCTTCCTATTATTAATAACTAGAGGCCCGATGCACAAAATTCGTGCAAGAGTAGGCCCTCGCAGCCCCGGCTTTGTCTGGAAGGTTGCCTGGAAGGGCGTCCAGAGAGTCGTTCCGCTGTTTGGCCATCTGGTCTAATTAGTATATTAGCTCTTTATTATATAGGACTAGTTAATTATAATGGTAATAGAGGAAGTAACCTTTGCTTGTCCTAAAATTACCTTATGCTCACCTTTGAGCCATGTATATGTCCAAAAGGGGGTTGGAATGGATTTTAAATTTTTTTTCTAAAGACAGACAATTACCATAAAAACACCTAACCATATAAACCTTAACCCCACACATTGCTCGCTTATCAGCTGCTTACCTTCTATTACACACTAGGAAGAAAAAAATGTCAGTAACTTCCCAGTACTGTTACAAGCTTAGATGTCTTGCAGTTTCCTAACTATTTCCTTTGCTTTTCTACACTATTAATGTATTTCAACTGACATCACCACAAATAATGCAGACTGGTGTGACCTTATTTCTTCTAGAGATCTAGAATGGATGGTTTGAAGATGAAAAGTTCAATGTGTCTTCTGGGGAAAAACAGCAACAACAATTATTTTCTGGTGGCATCATTATCAAATGAGGAAACACAGCTGGATATTGTGTGCTATTAAATGTGGTGCAAAGCAGATTTGGTAATATGTTCCTGCCTTCTGAATTCCAATCAATACTAACCCCAATGGCAGGCACAGCTAAGCCAAAGAGCACAGAGACCACCTAACGGGAAGGCACAGAAGAAATAGAGGTAGAAGGAAAGAAAGGATAAAGGGAGAGAAAGTCTTCATATTGCACGCTAAGATAAGTCAAAACTAGAGAGAAATTACTTTACTGCTCTTAATTGGCAAAGGAAATACCATAAAGAGGTGGAATTTTACCAAAAGAAAGGGGGTGGGATCATGGTCAGTGTCAATGTCTGAAGGTTGTAAAAAGCAGAGTATTGAAGGAAGAGGGAGACAGAATAAACAGCTGCATCCAGGAAATTCAAACTTTCAAGAACACACTTTTAATATGAAACTAAAGGAAATTGGAAGTTCAACTCCTTGCACACCATTTACCAAGTTTATAAGTGGCAGTGTTTACTGCTGTAGATGAGGACAGACACTGAGTCTATTGACCAAAAGACTCAGAGGCTAGACTCTAACCCAGGTCTGATCAGAGGTCAACAGCATTCTCTGAAAAGTTATCATCCTTGGATATGTGCATAACACAGCTTGTTGCTTAGCCTTCCCTCTTAAAAGCTGCACAACTTAGCCAGCCAACAACATGGTAAAGGCACTGAATCTGCTCTGTGGCTGATAACGAAACACAGAAAGCACAGCCCCTGCTCTCACTGCAGAGATAATCAAGTCAGAAAAGAGAAAAGAATAGATACCTGAGGACATGTCATCTGCAGGAAGAATAATCAAAAGGACACTGGTTATATTCTATTGATTTTCATGTCAGTTATTTGTGCTTTTACAATAGCCTCTTTGTCTTTCACTTTTGCACCCTTACAAGTGAAGTACATAAGATACATTTAACCCTTTCACTGGTTTGGCTATCTCAGGATGGGCAGCTAAGATCAGTTATAAATTTAGAAGAAAACTCCTCCACTAAAGACCCAAGTTAAAACTTGAGCAGCCCCAAAATAATAGAGCCAGCACTACAGAAGTGCTGAGTCCCTTTGGCATGAACTGTCAGTGATACCAGTCCTTTTCCTCTGATTATTTCTGCTTCCCCTCTACAGCTGTGTGACATGGACCATTCTACCCCATATCCACCAATCTCCCATCCCCTCCACTATGATTCTGGTACCTAATTACAGTGTGTGGGGGGGATTTTTTTACACCATCAAGAATTCTCTTACACCAGCTGGGAGTCCTACAACTTAACTCACTCTGACACTATCTACCTGGAGATAGCATCAGATCCCACAAATCCCTCAGTGGTACAAAACTTTCCCTCCCCCACTTCAGAAACAATTCTCAAGTCCAAGTTGTTACATGTGCTTCTGATCAACAGGCTGTAGAGTGGCAGTTCCAATAGCCATCTCTTTGATTACTTTGCTAGAGAGCTCACAGAACTCAGATAAATAGTTTACTTACTAGATTACTTATCGGGTGGAAGAGAGGCATAGGGCAAAGTATGGGGCCTTGGAGCTTCCATGACCACTATAGGAATGCCACTCTCCCAGAACCTCCACGTGTTCACCAACCCAGAAGCTCTCTGAACTTTGTCCTTTTAGGTTTCTATGGAGGCTTCATTACATAGGTACACTTGGTTAAGTCATTGGCCATTGATAATTTAACTCAATCATCAGCCCCTCTCCCCTACCCAGAGGTTGACCTTTGGACTGAAACTTTATACTCTCTGACCACATGGTTAGTTCCCCTGGCAACCAGCTCCCATCTTTAGGTGCTTCCCAAAAGTAATTTAGGAAATTCCAAGGGATTTAGGAGCTATGGAGCAGAAATAGTGGCTAAAGACCAAATATATATTTCTTATTAAAAATCCCAGCATCACATGACCTAAAATATGTCTTTGTAAAATTTATTTTAACTGTTAGAGGACCTGATATTGACAGACTCATTTTGTAAATACCCTCAGAAATAAGAATGTATGAAAGAGAAAAGGTAGTCAATGAGAAGAGTAGTCAGGGTCACCAGGTGAGAGACTAGATATACAGACAATGACCAGACTATATGTGAAAGTAGAACTTCCCTAAACCTATAGCAATATTCCCAGGAAACCAATCTCTTATCTATAATAATCATCTCAGAAAGCTGGCCTGCTGTAAGTCAGACTTATAGGAGACCAGATTGCTATCTCTAGTAATAATTCAGGAAGCCAAACAATAACTGTTGTAACAATCAGCCCCAAATAACCAGAACTTGATTAATAATTGACAGCTTCTCTAAATCTTGTCTCTGCTTCCAAGTTAAAACCGATCAGAAAAAGCCACAAAGATAATCCCCCTTCTGGGCTTCTAGTTAGCTCACTTACAGCTTCCCCATGCCAACAGCTTCCAATCTGGGCATACTTGAAGTATTTTTTTTTCCCATCATAAAACTTTCTAACTCCTCTTCTTGTCTCTGCCAAAATGCAAGCTTCGAATAAATACTCTCTGTTTGTTCTCATCTTGTTGGTCTTTGTGTATTTCCACACAGGTAGTACTGCACAGGCTATGCACTGAACAGCTAATTATATTCTATGGAAGATGCCCCCTAGAGTCAACTCTAGTATACAACTCTTATAATCATACTTGTGGCCTGGTGCACGAATTTGTGCACATTGAAAGGAAATTAATTAGAATAAATATTTTAATATCACTATTCGCCCTTTCTCTATAATAGAAGTGTCAACCAAATTCACGATTGACAATGACAGATCAAAACACATGCGTATGATTGGCACCAGCAAGAGCTTTGTATGTATTGCACATGTGTGAGTCAACTTAGCTTTTTATATATAGAGAATAAACTTGCTTAATTAGTCCTGCTTTCTGATTTAGCTAAGCTTTTTCCAGCCCAGTGAAGCACCCCAACTTCTCTTTCAGGTAATTGTCAGCAACACAGCAGTAAATATCAACACGAAGCAGATTATTATTGTAGATTATGCAGGGAGAACAAAGGGTAAAATATTTAACTGCAGCAGTGTTTGACTATATTCTGCGCAGTGAGAAAGTCTGAAGTAATTTTCAAGGTCCACCATTTATTTCTTCTTTTCAGTAGGGTCAAGTTTCTAAGCTTTCTAAATCTCTGTTTTCTGGCTAATGAAAAGAAAATAAGATTCCACCGAGTCTCCTATCTACCTACTCCAGGAATTCTGTGAAGATCAAATGAAATGAGGCGCAGGAAAATGCTCCACAGACATTTGGTTAAAGTGTAAAATGTTTGTACCTGGCTATAAAGCAAGTCGTGTTCCTGGATTGAAGAAACTCCAAGAAGGCTAGTCGCTAGGGAGAGGAAGCTGGGTGTTGCTACATGATGTCATTACCTGGTACTCGTTTCCAGGCTGGGCTGGGCTGTGGGCTGCAATTTGCTCCATGGGGTCTCCGCAGTGTTGGCTGTGATTTGATGGGATGTTGCTCAGGGGTGGTGGTGGGGCCTGTGTCCCACTTGGGAGAAGCCGAGTGTTGGTTTGTTGGCACCAGGTCCATGGTGCCATTTCTTTGTAAATGGCCAGTGCATATCATGGCAGCTCCTGTGTTGAGCATCTGCCCTCTGGTGCTCAGTGTGCATCCTAGCAGTCGGATGGTGAGAGGGACACTTAGCATATTAGCCTTTTATATATATAGACTAGAGGCCTGGTGCACAAAAATTTGTGCACTCGGTGGGGGGGCGGGGGGACCTCAGCCCTGCCTGTGCCCTCTCACACTCTGAGACCCCTCGGGGGATGACCATCTGTTGGCTTAGGCCTGCTCCCCAGGGGATTGGGCCTAAGCTGGCAGTCAGACATCCCTCTGGCAGCCCGGCAGCCTTGGGGGATGTCCACTTGCCAGCAGGGAGCAGACCTAAGCTGCAGTCGGACATCCTTAGCGCTGCTGAGGAGGCAGGAGAGGCTCCCACCACCACCTCTGTACTGGCAGCCATCAACCTGGCTTGTGGCTGAGCAGAGCACCCCCATGTGGGAGTGCACTGACCACCAGGGGGCAGCTCCTGCATTGAGCATCTGCCCCCTGGTGGTCAGTGTATGTCATAGTGACCAGTCATTCCCAGTCTTTCTGCTGTTAGGGTCAGTTTGCATATTACCCTTTTACTATACAGGATAGAGGCCTGGTGCACAGGTCGGGGCCAGCTGGTTTGCCCTGAAGGGTGTCCCGGATCAGGGTGGGGGTCCCGCTTGGGTGCCTGGCCAGCCTGGGTGAGGGGCTGATGGCTGTTTGCAGCTGGTCACACCCCCTTCAGGGTGGGGGTCCCCACTGGGGTGCCTGGCCAGTCTGGGTGAGGGCTGAGGGCTGTTCTCAGGCTGGCCGGCGACTGAAGCTCCCAGCCTCTCCTTTTTTTCTTTATTCTGGGATTTATTTACCTTTTATAACTGAAACTTTGTTGCCGTCCTGCTCGCTCCAGCTCTGAGGCCGCGGCTGGCTGAAAGCAGGTATCTGGAGTTTGTTTAGCTCCTATAATTGAAACTTTGTTGCTTTCAGAGCTGTTGCTTTCGGAGCTTAGAGCAGGCCCCGGCAGGCGGGGAACCTTGGCTTCCTCCATCACTGGAGCAAGCAAGCCCCCTGCTCACTTCAGCTGTGTGGCTGCCAGTCACCATCTTTGTTGGCAGTTAATTTGCATATCTCGCTGATTAGCCAATGGGAAGCATAGTGGAGGTACAGTCAATTACCCTTTTTGTCTTTTATTAGATAGGATGTTACACTTCTGGGCAGGCTCGGTTTTGGTTCATGAAAACAGAGCAATGGTGTAAACGGAGGGTATAAGTAGGTTTGGAAAATCAACACTCAATGGATTAAGCAACAATCTGGCCACACGTCCCCAGAGGCATCTGGGGAAGTCCAAGGCCAATTCAAATTACTAGATGCTTGCTCAGGTCACCAGCCCCAGCCATATGCACAGTCCAGGAGGCTGTCTTCTAAACCATCTGTTTCTTAAGAACCAACACTGTAATCCAGAAGCTCTATCATCCCTCTTCTAAACTTCACCTACAAATCATTTCAAAGCAGGTGCTTTCAAAAAAGGACTGAGCCTACATTCTACAGAATGCATGGATATTAACACAATGCTCTTTCTTTCCCCCAATTTCATCATGGTCTCCTTGATCTTTTCAACCTAAGATCTTAACTACACAGGTTTCAACTTAGATAACTTTGAACTAATGTCATTTTCCAAAGTCCCAAACGTGATCCTCAACTAAAATAATTCCATATGCA
>NW_005871410.1:956258-981037 GCF_000147115.1 Myotis lucifugus | reverse complement strand
CCATCTCAGAATGTGAGGGCTGGAAAACCACTGGGCAAAATGAGCCCCCGAGGTCCCATTCATCTTTAAAATTCTCTAACTCAGCCTCTGCTTCTAAGATAATGACTTCATGCTAATATGCTGTACTCCTTCCTCGACTCATTTGTGTTTGAGAAGAAATTCTCATGGCTACGTGGAATTTCAGGCACCACATATGTGAAGAGGTGGTTGGCAACTCCCTGGACCCCATAAAATCATTCCACTTGAGTTACCACTCAGCTTTCACATAGGGACTTAATGTCAGGAGGTGGGGGTGAGTATGACCTCTTGGCTTTTCGACTTGCAGCCTGTCAAAGGGTGGGTTCCCATCTGATCCTTGGTTAACCATGGGGCCCAAGGAGGACAAGCAAAGGCCACCGTGTCTTTCATGGGGGGAATATGGATTAAAATCAGGTTCAGCTCTGAGAAACAGAAATCCCTCAAATGACAAGATGTAATAGATACACATTTTCTTCTCGGTCATGTAACAGACATTGCAGTGGTCGGCAAACTCATTAGTCAACAGAGCCAAATATCAACAGTACAACGACTGAAATTTCTTTTGAGAGCCAAATTTTTTAAACTTAAACTATATAGGTAGGTACATTGTTATTAACTTAATTAGGGTACTCCTAAGGCTTAGGAAGAGCCACACTGAAGGGGCCAAAGAGCCACATGTGCCTCACGAGCCACAGTTTGCCAACCACGGAAGGGAGTTTGTGTCTTGTCTAAAGGGCCAATAGTAAGTTCAGCCAATTTTGTTGAGGATTAACATAGATAGTAGAGAGCTGGCTCAGACTGCTTAGCAAGAACAGATTATGTGCATCTCTTCCCAACTTTACTTCAGTAACATCACCTTGGTACTTTGAAATCATTAATGGTGGTAATATTTACACTACAGGAATCAGCATATGCTAAAAATCAGGACACTTTTTTGAGAGCTGGATGTTAAACATTTAGCCATCACATCAATGAACAGGCCAAGTGTTCCCAGGTTCCCCAATATGTCAAGAGAAGCCAAATTTCAGCTGACTTTGTGAACACTCTTATAATCTGTTGGCAAGGCAAATAATGTTAAAATACCATGTTAGGCAAAATAAAACGTCACTTTGGGCCACCTGCTCAGAACCTCTGCTTATACCAATGTGTCATAACCTTGCTTATGGCTACAAGTCTTTAATTTACACCTATAAAAATCAAGCAAGGAGTCTGAGTACATTTGTTAAATCCCAGACGATTAACATTTATTACAGGTGGTTTCTTTAACGTCCTTGAATATGCACTAGCATTTGCTACCATATGCTAAGAAGTCATTATAGATATGAAAAAGTTAATTTTAGCACTGAATAAAAAAAAATCATTCCATCTGCTCAACCAAAGTGATTTATAGATACTAATGACATATCCCTCTCTTGAATAATAACATACTTTGTAAAATAGTTGAAAGTGATAAAATTCTCTATAATATTTACATGTGTATATATGATATACACATATGTATGTGTATACACACGTATATACACACACCGTGCATGCATCACATACACTCTTTACACACACACACACACACACACACACAAAGAAATAAAAAACAATATCTAGAAAATGGGGTGTCTTTAATATGAGCAATAAGGAGAGGCAAAAAGGGAAACATTGTAATCATATTACCTGAATCAGAAGAAATTACTAATTGCTGACTTAATGTTAACAAGGGACATTGTTGGACACAATTGGTGTCAGAAAGTTGGACATCAGAGAAGATAAACATTTTGTCCTCTGTAGGTTCCTTGATATCCCCGTCAGAAATATTTGGTTTAATCTTCCTCCCCGTCTCCTGAGCACAGGCCAAAATCTCTGACACCATCTATTACACTAACAATACGTGATCACAACAATTTCATACAGTTTATTTTGCATCTCCAATTGGAGATTTCTGCTAACATCCATGATGATAATTCATTTTCCCTAGGCTTAGGGATTGTTATTGGGATTTAATATTGCAGTAGAAGCAGGTTGTAAAGATAAGAAAATCTCCTGGCGTTAATCCCTGTTACACTGACATCCTGGGATGACATTTAATTCAGAACCTATATTGTAATTGGGAGCTATAATCCCGTGGTTGTTGCTCTTCAGTGACTTGTACTCCAAATGAGATAGTTTATAAAGTTGAATAAAAAATACAAAATCAAGAGCAAGAAACCATATACAGAAATGTCTAAAGTGCAGTGATATTTTAAAGACTGAAATTTAATTGTGCTGGTTTCCCACTCCCACAGTCTCTTTTCATGTATATTTCTTTGAAATGCAGAGTAAATGTCGCCATCCTTCTTTGTTTATGGTACGGACGAAAAATTCAATAGCTAGGTCACACCATAATCTGTCTTGCATACCCTTATAAATTTTCTATCTTTATTGCCAGCCAAAGAGTATCATCAACTTTGAAATGGAAAGCAGTGTCAGATAGAAATTCTTATCCTTTTACATTAGTCATCCTATTAAAAGGATCTGAAAATCACCCTGACTTTGTGTTTTCTTTACTAATGGCCCAAGTTCCAAAATAAAGGTAACATTAAATTTCTGAATTTTATCATGTCATTGTAATTTAGTAGATGGGCACGATAGTTCTCATTAATATTCTGAATGTGTAACTGCTCTAATAGGCAATTTAAAGTACTGCTGAGGCAGGAGAAGAAAAAAAATCTCAATAGATTGGGTACTTTAAGATGAGAAGGTTATCAAGCAAGTACAGATTTTTTTTTTACATAATATGCTTTCGGGGATATTTGGAAAATATCCTCAGGGTTCATTCATGGAAACCTCACACAGCTGGAACTCTCATGACACCGTACCTAGGTTTTAAAAAGTCCACTTTATTCCAAATAAGGCACAAGTTCTTACTCCAATAGAAACTAAAACAATGACCAAGATGATAATGTTGATGGTGGAGATAACAATGGTAATGAACATTGAGGGAGTAACATAGAGAAGCTAATGGGAATCCAATTAGATTATCCAACACTGAATTCTAAGATTCTTGAAGTAGTAAGATTCTAGTCACAAACTTTACAACTGTGCTTAGAGGAAAAAGCTAAAATCAGTTTCTCCTACTGAGCCTTAAATCTTACCCTAAATGTAATTTCACCTGTAAAGTCTTTTCCCAATGGAGGCATCTCTGCTATATGCTTGTAGAGCAGTGGTTCTCAACCTTGGCTGCACATTAGAATCACCTGGGAATCTTTTTAAAATCCTGATTTCTGATCATCATCCTCCAGAAATTCTGTTTCTTTGTTACTAATGTTGTGGCCTCACCCAATAACAAAGAAACAGAATTTCTGGAGAATGAGGCCCAGAAATCAGGATTTTTAAAAGATTCCCAGGTGATTCTAATGTGCAGCCAAGGTTGAGAACCACTGTTGTAGAGTAACCTTCAGTTCCCTATCACATTGTCTACCACATTTTGTTATAATTGTTTGCTGAATTATCTCCTTTGATAGCCTTGTGAGTGCAGGAATCTTTTCTGTGTTGCTCAACATTATATTCACAGACCCAAGAATAGGGCAGGGCACATAAGGTTATTAAATGAATATTTATAGAATAAATACAAAAATACCTCAGTCCTGGATCTCACTGCTCCATACTATCTGAAGTTTATCAATCTCTGCTTTTATTTGGTCAAATGTAAACATGTGCTTATAAAAGATATGGCTTTTACTTATGGCCTTTCACTATTTGGGTGATCATGGCAAGTCACTGTTTTTTAGTTTTCTCATTTGCAAAATATGGATTTGTACTCAATGGTCCTTTTCCATATCAAACAAAGAATTCAACAATCATTCATTGATCTCCAAATATAGATGAGGAATTAGTGTCTGTTGAGGCATATTCATTTATTTAACAAATATTTATTGAGCACCTACCATATACCAGACAGTGCCCAGGTACTGGGAATAAAATAGTGAACAAAACATAGATATTTATTGTATGGAGCTTATATGCTGATGAGGGGACACAAACAAATATGTAAAAAATATAAAATTTCAACAGATCAAAACCAAAGAGAGTATGGATTCTAGAGGCCATGAAAGAACAGTGTTTAAGAAGAAGACTGTGAATGCCAGGGGAGGGGGGAAGAGGGGAAATGGGGAGCATCTATAATAGTGTCAACAAGAAAAAAATAGTTGATAGATCCAGCAAAATGTAGACTATGACTGAACATCAAGGAGGTGAGTGGTAACTTTGACAAGAGTAGGTTCAATGGATAAGTAAGAGGTAAAAGCCTACATAGCATATATTCAAGAGAGAATGGGAAAAGAGAAATTAGATAGCAAATATAGGCAAATGTTTGAAAATGTCTACTATAGAAGGACGAGAAAAATGGGGTAGTAGCTGGATTCGGGATCAAAATAAGGCTTTATTCAGAGTGAAAAAAAAATCCTGTCGGCTAATAGACCTTTGCTCAAATTGATATTGGTGAAGAAATCAGAAACGACTCTCAGAAAGGATATATGCCTCCCCTATGTTCATAGCAGTACAATCTCCAATAGCTAAGATCTGGAACTAGCCTATGTGCCCAATCAGCAGATGAGTGGATTAAAAAACGGTGGTACATCTACACAATGCTATAAGAAAGAAAGAACTCGTACCATTTGCAGCAGCATGGGTGGACCTGGAGAGCATTATGCTCAGTGAAATAAGTCAGTCGGAGAAAGAAAAATATCACATTATCTCACTCATTTATGGATTTTAATGAACAACATAAACTGATGAACAAAAATAGATCTAGAGACACAGGAGCATTGAACAGACTGTCAAACCTCAGAGGGAAGGAGAGGGGCTGTGTGGGGAGGGGAGGTAAGAAATCAACCAAAGGACTTGTATGCATGCATATGAGCATAACCAATGGACACAGACAGTAGGGAGTGGGGAGGGTGGGGGAGGGAGGGCGGTGAGGGCATGTGAAGGGTGAGGGGAATGACCAGGGAGAAGTCAATGGTGGGAAAAAGGAGACATATGTAATACTTTAAACAATAAAGAATTTAAATTTAAAAAGAAGCAGATTTACAATGGCTACCAATATAGGGGAAATGTGGTTCCCCAGAGATCAGTGGGCGAGAGAAGACCTGGGTGCTGCTATAGTGCAAACTAGCTGTCTCTTCTTGGGCAAGTGTTAAGTTGCTGGGCCTGTTCCTTCCCTGTTATAGCTACATTAGGCCAGATAATGTAGAACATTCCTTTTAGTTCTAATGGTTGTTTCTACCTAATTTCTTTGTACTAAAGCAACATTATCATACCTTATAAAGAAAATTACATGTTAAAAAACGAGAACACAGAGACAAGAAAGAGAAGCACTTTACTTAAAGATCTACATGCCCATCGGGGAAAGCTGCCTCTTGCATTGCTTTCAGCAATTTTTGTGTCTCTGATGAGTAGTTACAGTAATCAAAGGGCTGCTCAGACCTGTAACTACATGGCTGGGTTAAGGATTCTAACAGAAATGGGTATTAACATTCAAAAACAAAACCAACAATAAAAACAAACAAAAAGAACAAATAGAAATTGTAGAACTGATGATTCATGACAGAAGTAGGAGTTACCATACTAGGAAATACGTCCTGAGTCGGCGAGAGGGAATGAGATCTAGTATATAAGTGGAAAGGCTGATCTTAAGTAGAAGAAGGGTCAATTCATCCATGATAGCAGGTCAGAAGGAAGAAGAAAGGGGTAAAAATGCAGGTGTCTGGTTAGTTGTGGTGATGACCACTTTTGGAATTTTTTTCTTTTTGCTTCTACTTTCTCGGTGAAATAGAAGCAAGGCTGTCAAGTGAGATTTAGGTGAGGAGAGTGAAGATTTAGGAGAGTGAAGATTTGGAGACTTGAGGATATAGTATATAATTGTCACCTAGAAGAGCAGAAAAATGAAAGAACTAGGAAAATATATTAGGGTTACAGATCCACACTAAGGGTTTATTTGAGGTTAGTAGCTATGAAGTTAGGTTTTAACATATGAATTTGGGAGGATAGACATATTCAGTTATAGCAATCATGTTTACGAGTTTCCCCAGCCATGTTCAGTTATTGGTATACAGATAAAAAAATAGGTGAAAGGTTTAATTTAACCAAGGCTGGGATTTTTCTGGGTAAATATGATAAATACAGACAGGGTTCAGAGACTTAAAAATGTGTATAAGAAATAGTTTATAATGATGAGCCATAGAATTTATATTGTATAAGGGGAATACAGTAAAACTTCAATATAATGGACTAATTCACCTGAAGAATATTAAAAAGTTGACGAATTATTTAGTTTATCTGTTTTTATTTATGTAGACACATTTGTGTTATTAAAATTAAGTATGCATGAAAAGTTTAATTTCACAGAAAAGTTTTCTATACTGTAATTTTCCATGTATACTGAATATGTCTAGTAAATGTATGCATTCACCAGACACAGTGAATAAGCAAGTGCTCACAGCTGGGGCATGGCTTAGCACACCTGGGAACCTCGGCTGGCGCGCGTTAAAACTCCTGCAGAAAGTCATGCCACGTGACAACAGAACCAATTACCAAGTGCGATCACGTGCTAATCCTTTGCCCAACACTGCTTACGAGTGGTGACTCTTGGATTTAAATATGTATACTGTAGATGTTGATATGTAATATTTATTTATGTTGGCAAAATTACTACAGTGTTTTTTCCCAGCATATGGCCTATTCGACAAAATTTGTTAAAAATAGCAGTGAATTAATCACACAAAAAAATAACCTGTTAATTTAATTACAAGCCAATCTTGGTTAAAAGCATTTTAAAATAGACAAGGTATTAATTTTCACATGTGATATATGGATTAGAAATTTTGTCCATTTAATCCGAAGTCCATTAAATCAAGGTCTCTAACATCAAAGGTTTACTGTAATGGGCCATAGAGACATGGGTTTCCGGGGATGGAAGAAAGAATAATCTGGGGATTCTGGGCCTCTAGAGTTTAGTGGTTAAGTCAGTCAAAGGGACAATAACATAATGACAATACAGGGCAGTCATGAATATTGTTGGAAGGAAGGGAAAGTGAGGGATATGCAGGGTCCTGGACGCACTCTTGACTCCAACCAATTGAAATATGGTTGTGAAGGAGCTGTGGTCTTTCACAGAATGCCTTAAGTTTGGGGCTTCCTTTAATTGTACACCAGAAACTCTAGAGTTCATTTTTTAGTTCTTGTAGAAATACTTTCTGCTGTTGGCTTTTAGGACACACTCACCTCATTTTTCTTCTACCTTACTGACTGTCCCCTTCCCAGTCGGCATCACCACTTCTGATTTACCACTGAATGGAGGGCTCTTTTCTTATCTCTCTTCTATTCTCCAACTACACTGTCTCCCCAGGAAAAATGAATCCACCTCCATTGTTTTAAATATCATGTACAGCTTATGACTCCTGATTCTTCATCTCCAACTCAGAGTTCTTTCCTGAGATAATTTTTATATTCATTTACTTGCTTGATACTTTCACTTGGATGTATAATTATCATCTCCAATTAAAAATCTCTAAAGCAGGACTTTTGATTCATCTTTTTATTCCCTTCCCCAGTCTTCCTAATTTCACTGAGTAGTTTAGATCAAGGACCTAAAGGTTATCCTTCATTCGTCTCTTTTTTTCCAATCCCCAAGTCAAAATGTCCAGAAAGTTTCATTGGTTCTACCTTCAAACTATATTGCAAATCCAACCATTTCTCACCACCTCACTGTCAGGACCCAATCAGAGACAATCCACTAGGATGTGAGTGTGTGTGTATGTGTGAGTGTAAGTGTGTGTGTGTGTGTGTGTGTGTGTGTGTGTGTGAATTTAATCTCCCTAAACTGCGGTAGCTGATTAAATAGTCGCTCTAAAGAGATTTTCTTTGCATCTGATACAGTAAAACCTCAACAGTTTGAAGTCTACAGTTTAGATAGTAGGCACGAAGGAAACCTAACATTGGTGAGCATGAGGGGATAGACACGGGTGAATGGAACCAACATCTGTTTCCATTGCCTCCAGCTTTGATAACGCGGCATCCTTCCTGAGAAGCTGGTGTCTTTTACCACAAAGTTAAATACATACACATTGGCCCACAGGTCAGATAATTTGAGAAAAACTCAGGGGAAGATCCAGTAGTTGCAGGGCTGGTTGCTGCCCAACCAGGTGATCTAGCAAATAAGCATCAATGTATGTGAGCTACGAAAGTGCTGCCCCAAACTACTGTGTAAAAAACAAAATGACTGTAATTTTACTTCTACCCTCCCAATCTTCACAAACAACACAAAATCAACTTTTGTGGCCCACATTTACCAGAAACATATAGGAAAGAGAAATCTGAGAGACTTAGTTCAGATTAGGCAAGTTGACACATTACAAAACCACTATAGTACACACTTAGCCAACTTCTTTAAAACGTAGCTATACTAATTCCCAAATAATGACAATAACAAGAACATGCTTCCACCTAATGAGGCAGCTAACAAATGAAAACATGCTAACCTTTCCCCCCCAATAAAGGATGCAAAGTCACAAATCACTTTTTTTTTTGTCTTTGGGTGATCTTCAGTCTTCTAGCTATTCACATTCCTGTTACTTAAATCTTGTGCATAAAATTAACTAATATTAACAATACATCCTATATTTGAAGGCACTAAAATGTAAGAGGAAGAAAACAAGACTATTTGGTTTATGCATAAACCTATCAAATTAAGGAAGAAATATTCATAACTATTACAGTCTTCCTTTCTGTATTTGTCACATTGTTGTAACTGGTATTTATAACTGCCTTCCTCTACTACCCACTTCCTATTCCTTTTGCACCCAGCAAGCACCTAAGCTGGTCCTGCTCCTTGCTGTATCAAAGAATTTGAAGACATGTTTTAAAAGCATTTTGCTCATCATGATTAGCTCACATGGATTATTTTAAGAGCCTTCTTACCGTTTTTTTTTCTGATCCTTGTGACATCAACTACAGTTTACACCCAACAGCTAAGGTGATTATATAAAATGCAAATCAGATCTCTGATTGAAGCTTCCCAATGGTTTCCCATTACATATAGATAAAATCTAAGTGGTTACCAAGGTCAACAGGGGCTTAAGAGCCAGCCTCTACCAACCTCAGTGACTTCAATTTCTACCAATTTCATTCTCAAACTCCAGAATAGAGTTCCTCCACCTCAGTATACTGGCATACTGGGCCAAATATATTTTTGTACTGGGAGTTTGTCGTGTGCATTGCACGACACTTTGCAGTATTCCTAGCCTCTACCCACTAGATGCCAGTAGCACTCTCCAGTTTTGACAAGTATCTCTATGCATTGCTAAAAGTCCTTTAGGGGACAAAATTACTCCTGCTTAAGAACCACTACTTTAGCCATATCGGTCATGTCTATGTTCCTGCGATGTGACAATTTCTTATAATTCTTATTATGCTAACTTGACTACACATTTATTTATTTAAGTTTATTGTCCTCCCCCTCTTACTCTATTACAAATACCATGACAATATGGTTTTATCTATTTTGTTAATTCTGGTATCTCCAATGCCCAGAACATTGCTAAAAATATCTTTATTAAATCATGAATGAACAATTTGGAATTAATTAATGTTCCTGCCTTCCCTTTTCTACTAAAAAAAATTTACCTGAAAACTCCAACTCAAATGTAACCTCTCCCAGGAATTCTTACTTCACCCTAAAAAACTAGACTTTATCATGAAGAATAATTAATCATTTGACTTCCAGGAATTTTCATGATTTCATTGGGACTCTCTTTAAATCTCTCAATCTGCATTCTCTGAGAAATGGCTATTATAAAGTGCAGAACACAAAAGTCCTGATAACAGATCTACAAACATGTGGCCATCAGGCCAGTAATTCTGCCATTTGTTGAGGTTAATAAGACAGGCTTGCTTTGGATCTTGTTGTTCCATTACTCAGAAATGGCCCCAAGGACAGTTGTAAAACAAAGAGGAACCAAACTAAACATGAAAACAAATGAGGGACATGTAAATAAAACTTGTCATCCTAGCATCTGGACACAATAATTAAACATCTTGGGACTTGGGGATTCAGTCTTCACAGGCATCAGCTCAACAAAGGTATTTCTTTATTCGTATCACATAACTCAGATTTCTTTTTGATATCAAGGGGGAAAAGTGGATTTTGAAAATATATTATTGTATTAAAATAGAAGGTGCTGAAAAAAATAGAGAAACCAAGATGGCGGCATAGGTAAACACCGGAGATTGCTGCTGCAAACAACCACTTCAAAAATACAACTAAAAGACGGAACGGACATCACCCAGAACCACAGGAGGGCTGGCTGAGGAAAGACTCTTCAACTAGAAGGAAAGAGAACAGCATACCGAGGCTCAGAGGAGGCGCAGTGTGGAAAATACAAAGGTATGGAGGTGCGCGCGCAAAGCGGGCTGGTGGCTGAGGGCGCCGTTGTCGTTTTCAATCAGGAGGGAGTCTCAGACTCTGAGCTCCAGATCTGGGCGAGTCTCTAGGGACTCAGACTCAAACGGGAGAAGCGGGATTGTCTGGCATCAGTTGGAACGTGAGGGCAGCTTTCTCTCCGAGGTTTGCAGCGGTTGCTGGGGTTCTGAGAAGCAGAGCCTCTGGGAACGGGACTGAGAGCAGCCATAACCGCTCCCTCCACCCCGCCCTGTTGATCCCGCCCTGCCCAAGCCCTGCGCAGAGCCATTTGCCGGATAGCCTCAGGCAAAGGCTAGATTAGCACCTCTCCAGAGGACAGAAGTTTTCCCACTGCAGACACAGCTGATTCTCACAGCCAGTCAGCCTGGTGGTCAAATCCCTCTAGTATTAACTACAACAATCAAGGCTTAACTAGAACAAGACTGCGCACAAAGACCACAAGGGGGTGCACCAAGAAAGCATAAAAAATGCGGAGACAAAAAAATATGACAGAAATGGAGGATATAGAGCTAAAAAACGTAATTTTGAGGGCTTGCAATAATGTGCTAGAAGCTGCCAATAAACTTGATGAGAGCCTCACGAAATCTAATGAGACCCTTGATGTTGTGATAAAGAACCAACTAGAAATTAAGCATACACTGACTGAAATAAAGAATATTATACAGAGACCCAACAGCAGACCAGAGGAGCGCAAGAATCAAGTCAAAGATTTGAAATGCGAAGAAGCAAAAAACACCCAACCGGAAAAGCAAAATGAAAAAAGAATCCGAAAATACGAAGATAGTGTAAGGAGCCTCTGGGACAGCTTCAAGCGCACCAATATCAGAATTATAGGGGTGCCAGAAGATGAGAGACAGCAAGATATTGAAAACCTATTTGAAGAAATAATGACAGAAAACTTCCCCCACCTGGTGAAAGAAATGGACTTACAGGTCCAAGAAGCTCAGAGAACCCCAAACAAAAGGAATCCAAAGAGGACCACACCAAGACACATCATAATTAAAATGCCAAGAGCAAAAGACAAAGAGAGAATCTTAAAAGCAGCAAGAGAAAGAGACTCAATTACCTACAAGGGAATACCCATACGACTGTCAGCTGATTTCTCAACAGAAACTTTGCAGAAGGGAGTGGCAAGAAATATTCAAAGTGATGATTACCAAGAACCTACAACCAAGATTACTTTATCCAGCAAAGCTATCATTCAGAATTGAAGGTCAGATAAAGAGCTTCACAGATAAGGAAAAGCTAAAGGAGTTCATCACCACCAAACCAGTATTATACGAAATGCTGAAAGATATCCTTTAAGAAGAGGAAGAAGAAGAAAAAGGTAAAGATACAAATTATGAACAACAAACATGCATCTATCAACAAGTGAATCTAAGAATCAAGTGAATAAATAATCTGATGTACAGAATGAACTGGTGATTATAATGAATCAGGGACATAGAAAGGGAATGGACTGACTATTCTTGGGGGGGGAAAGGGGAGTGGGAGATGCGGGAAGAGACTGGACAAAAATCATGCACCTATGGATGAGGACAGTGGGTGGGGAGTGAGGGCGGAGGGTGGGGCGGGAACTGGGAGGAGGGGAGTTATGGGGGGGGAAAAAAGAGGAACAAATGTAATCTGAACAATAAAGATTTAATTAAAAATAAATAAATAAAAATTAAAAAAAAAAAAAAATAGAAGGTGCTGAGAATGAAAATCTAATAATGATAAATGAAATGCTAGACATAGGAGGAGACACCCTGCAATATCTGACAGCAAGGATATTGGATCCAGGTGAACTGGCATTTGAGCCCAAGACCTAGCACTTGCTCAGTGCTCACTTAGGCAAATTATTAGAACTTTCTCAGCCTCGATTTTTTAACATATAAAATCTGACTAACAATAGTAATGAAACCTCTTCATTGTTTTGCTTGGGGGGTTAAATGAGAAAACCAATGTGAACTGCTTATCACAGTTTCTGGTCCAAAACAAATATTCAGTGAGTGATAATTAGTAGTAGTATAACTAATTAATGACTAACGTTAATAAAGTTTTCTTAGTTTGGACTATGTGATATCAAAAACTTCCTCACGCACTAACATTTTGTGTCTCTGCAAATTTAATAGTCTCGGGTCCTACACTTCCAAGTAGGAGCTGGCAAAAGATTGGAACTATGGCTGCATTAGTAGATAGCATTTGCTGAACATACTCAGATGGTGGAGGTCCTTGTTCCCCAATCTCATGCCCACTGGGAGGCGGAAGTGAGTGGTGGGAATCTGCTTGGTGCAGATTCTACCTAGTGATTGCCTCTGGTAGTCATTGTTCTGCTTAATACATGGGTGGTTCTTTTCTCCTAGGCATCTGGAAATCTGAATTTCATGACCCTTTTACGACTGGAAGAGACCATATGACTATTTCTGGTTAATGAGTTGTGAGCAGAAGTGACACATTTCCATTTGGGATTAGAATATTTAATTGCTTGTGTAAGACTTCCCAGAGTACATTTTTACTCTGCAATGACATTTCAAGATGATGGCATCTCCATCAGCACGTATAACAAGACACCAAGAAAAGCTCCCAGCAAAACCAGGTGGATATATAAGCATGATTAAGACCTAAACCCTTTTTTTTTACAAAGTATTTATTTATTTTTTTATTATTCACACTATTACAGATGTCCCTATTCCATTCCTAACCTTTGCCCATCTCCACCTAGCCCTTGCCCCTCCTTCTTTCTGGCAATGAAATAGGAATTTTTAGGGGTGAAATAGGCAGGCTTAGGACATTTTTAAATTAAGGATCTATGGTGAAAAAAAACAAACCCTGTAGGGCTACAGAGCAGAGGTTACATTTACATAAAACAAGGGAACTGGGAGAAGGTACATCTCCATAGCACAGGGAAGCCAGGTGCAGTTACATTTCCATAAGACAAAGGAGAGGCAATAGTTACATTTCCATAAGATAAGGAAACTGGGAGTAGCAAAAAGGTCTATATTTACAAAATAAAGATGGAGGAAGAAAGCCCAGAGGGAATGGGAGAACAAGGAGGGAGGAGGGCCCCACAGGTCCCAGTGATGTTTTGACCTTTGAGCTCAGGAGTTGCTATATTGACCAAATCAAAGGGAATATTAACCAATCAGAGGGGATATCAGGATACAGGGACTTGCAGCCTTTATAAACCTTGGAAACAGGAACTCAGTGGGACTCTCCCTTCCCCACATGGTGGTCTGTGCTGTGAGATTCTTTCCCCTTCCCCACGTGGGAGTCTGTACTTGTTCTTCAATAAATTTCCACCTTTGCTATACAATCTTCCATGGACCAAGAATCTGGGGAACAGTCCTGCCCAGGGGAACATCGCGTGTTCCAGCCCAAAAATCCTGTATCAGCAAGACATAACCCTTCGTTATTTTAAGCCACTGAAATTTTTGAGGTTGCTCCTTATCACAGCATAATTTAGATTGTCTTCACTGATGCAGAAGTGTGTATATAGATGTGAAGTGACACCACAAAAAATAATGTAAAGTATGTGCCAAAAGCATAGGAATCGGGTGGTGGGTGGGAAAGAAACTATTCTGAAGAGTTAGAAGGTGGCTTTCCATATTCTATGGCAAAACATTTGATAGAACTGATATCTACAATAACTTAGGAGGCCAATCATGCCCTTAATGAACTTTTAGCAACAAGGAAGTTGAAAAACAGAATGTTATTTGTATGTATTTGTTGATAGTAGCTGTGTCCAGCGAAGTATCAGAAAAAAGGATAGAACAGAGAAAAGATCTGGCCAGATTTCAAGAAAAATGAAAAAAATAAAAAAGGAAGAATCGCATACAATGCAATATATATAGGTGATATATAGGGTGGCACAAAAATAGGTTTACAGCTATGAGTATGCAAAACACGGTTTATTCTTGTATTATTAATTATTGCATTATTTTCCATATGAACAACTGTAAACCTACTTTTGCCTCGCCCCATATCATAGAATTTTACAATTGAAGCCTATATAATTTCATCAACCAATGTCACCCCAATAAATTCTATAACAACTTTAAAAAAATAAACATGAATAAAAATAAACTTATAAGTATGGTGGAGACACTTGCTTTTCAATTCAAATAATGAAAGATAAAATTGAAAAATGTTTTGAGTAAGAAAAGTTTAAAACTCAAATTTGCAGAAGAATCAAATCAAAGGTATGGCATTTACCCTGACTGTTTAAAAACTTCTGGATGGATTGAATAAAATGATTTAGAGGGGTTGGTGGGAAGACTAAAAATCTTCATAGGCTCAAAATACCTCCAACTAAATAGAGAGCTAAAGGCATGGGTTGAGCAGAAAAAAAGCATGTATCAGATATGAGAATGGGTCTGGGAAAGAATTTTGAGTCTGATGTTGCACAAATGAACAAAGCCAATAAAATATTCATAAGAAACCTAAGTTTTTTTAGAGAGTTTTTGCCAATAGAATCATTGGTCTCTAGACTAAAGGAGACTGTGCTTGCTCAAGAGTCAAAATAGCATGTGGGGTCTCAACCTTCTGTGGGAAAGAAGCAAGCTAAGAAATTACTCAGCCCCCCAAAACGGTGTAGCTCCAACTACCACTTTATTTTTTTAACATGACACTTCTGGCTTTAAGCAAACTGACATTCTTTTTAGGGTTCCATATAGCTTTTTGTGCATTATATATTTTTTATTTTAAATTTTAAATACCTATTTTTAATTTTTCAGTTAGAGTTGACATACAATATTATATTAGTTTCAGGCAGAAAATCCAGACATTAGATTTTATATAACCTACTAAGTGATCTCCCCTATAAGTCTAGTACCCATCTGATCTAATACACAGTTATTACAATATTATTGACTACATTTCCTATATTGTACTTTACATCCCCAAGACTATTCTGCAACTTCCAATTTGTACTTCTTAATCCCTTCAACTTTTCCAAACATCCTCCAAACCCCCTCCTATATGGAAACCATCAAAATATTTTTTTGTATCTATGAGTCTGTTTCTGTTCTGCTTGTTTATTTATTTCAATTTTTAGATTTCACATATAAGTGAAATCATAAGGCATTTTTATCTTCCTCTGACTGGCTTATTTCACACAGTGCAATACTCTCTAGTTCCATCCATGTTGTTGCAGATGGCACGATTTCATTCTTTCGTATGTTTGAGTCATATTCCACTATATATATATGTACCACTTCTTTCTTATATATTCATTTATTGGCACTTAGGTTGCTTCCACATCTTGACTATTGTAAATAATGCTGCAATGAACAAATGAATATGTATATTTGATTTAGTGTTTTCTGTTTCTTTGGATAAATACCCAGAAGTGGAATAGCTGGGTCCTTCTTTGTCTCTTATTATGTAACCTTGTTTTAAAGTCTATTTTGTCTGGTATAAATAATGCTAACCAAGCTTATTTCTTTGTTTCCATTTTCATGAAGTACCTTTTTCCATCCCTTTAGTTTAAGTTTGGGTGTCTTTTGATCTGAAGTGAGTCTCTTGTAGACAACATATGTAAGGATCTTGTTTTGTTATCCATATAACCTCCAGATGCCTTTTGATTAAATCATTTAGTCCATTTGCATTTAAAGTGATTATTATCATGTTAGTATTATTATTTGTTAATATTCACCTAAGGATATTTTTCTATTGCTTTTCAGAGAGAGTAAAAGGGAGGGAGGTGAGAGAAAGAGAAAAAGAGAAACATTAATGTGAAGAAAACACATCAATTGGTTGCTTCCGACACCAGCCCTGACCCAAAGACGGGAATCAAACCCATGATCTAAAGTGCATGGGCCAACACTCTAATCACTGAGAGACACTGGCCAGAGCTAAAGTAATTATTGATAGATATGTTATTGCCATTTTATTATCCATATTTTTTATCTTTTTTTTCTTCATCTTCTTCTTGAAGAAAAACCTTTAACATTTCTTGAAATGTTGGTTTGGTGGTGCTAAACTCATTTACCTATTTGTCTTCTGGGAAGCTATTTGTCCTTTGAGTCTAAATGATAGTTCTGCTGGGTAGAGTAATTGCAGTGATAGGACCTTGCTTTTCATAACTTTGAATATTTACTATCAATTCTTCTGCACCCCTATGTTCATAGCAGCACAATTTACCATAGCTAAAATTTGGAAACAGCCTAAGTGCCCATCAGCAGATGAGCGGATTAAAAAACACTGGTACAGCTACACAATAGCTTTTTTTTTACTATGCTGCAGTAAAAAAAAAAAAAGAAGGAATTCTTATCATTTGCAACAGCATGGATGGAATTGGAGAGCATATGCTAAGTGAAATAAGCCAGTCAGAGAAAGATAAATATCACATGATCTCACTCATTTGTGGAATATAATGAATAACACAAACTGATGAACAAAAACAGATCCAGAGACAGAGAAGCATTGATCAGACCATCAAACCTCAGAGGGAAGGTAGGAGAGGGTGGGGGAAGGGGGAGAGATCAACCAAAGGACTTGTATGCATGCATATAAGTCTAACCAATGGACACAGACACCAGGGGGGTGAGGGCATGAGTGGGGGAGTGGGGGACAATGGTGGGGATAAGGACACATATGTAATACCTTAATCAATAAAGAAAAACCACTAGAAATGGCTTGGGTAAGCCCACAAGTTGGGTAAGACAAGGTCTTGGGGAATCACAAGTGCAGCTGAGCAGTGTTTGTCAGGTTGATGAAGACTCAGATATGGTGCCCACCTTCAGGCTCTGAAGGGGAAGGTCTCTGCCAGCACTTCTGTCTGAGAGAAAGATGCCCCTCCAGCCCTTGCCTTGCTGCCAGACAATTCAGCTGCTCCTTATATGTCCCTGGTTCTTTTCAAGCTGCTGCTACTGTGCTGGAGATCAGAGGGATCCCTTTCTGGGTCCTTTAAGAACTGCCTGGGACTCCAGCAGTCCTCTGTCTCACTCAGCCACAATCCCTGCTGGTTTTAACAGCCAGACACTATGAGGACCTCTTTTACTGGCCCTGGAACCCTGAGCTGGGGCCCTGGTATAGGGCTTGGAGAGCTTACTCCTCAGGGCTGACCTCCACAGCTGAGATAACCCTCTCAACTTACCCAGGTGCTGGACCAGCCCATTCTGCATCTCTGCTCCTCCTATCACTCTCCATGTGGCTTATTCTTTATATCCTTAGATGTAGGACTTCTGTTCAGCTAGATTTCAGGTGGTCCCAAGTGATGGTGTGCTGTAGGTTAGTTGTAATTTTGATGTAGATGTGGGAGCATTTGAGTAGCACATTTACCTATGCTACCATCGTACCAACTGCCACTTTAAATTTGACTGAAAAGGATCGTGGAAGATAAACATATCCCAGAATGTAGAGACATGGTTCATGTAGGAAACAGACAGGAAGTTCTTCTTTGGAGGAGAATTAGAATTTAATCAAGAAATAATTCCCTCCTCCATGGAAAGCCCTTAAAATGTCCCCCCAGTGGGATAGCAGAATTGCCAAGGATTAGAGTCTGCTTTGCATTTCCGTTGTTCCCATTTCCAAATGGAAGTGTTTTTATTGCAATTATCCTATTCCTGTTCTACCACTGTCCTCTGGGTACATAAAGAAGAAGGACTGGATAACCTAATGCTGTGACTGGAAGGGACTTCTGGGTAATTTTCCTGAGGAAGAGGGTGAGTATATTTAATTATCTGTGTCAACCTCGAGAGCTGTTTCCTTCTGCCAGCAAAGATCATCAGCTTTCAAATAGCCTCATCCTAGTCAAGATGTCACCGAGTAAACATAATCCCAACTTGTGATGTGCATGCGGTATTAGTGAGAAAAAGTGTTTTGTTTTTAAGCCACTGAGATTTAGAGGTTGTTGAGTGTCCCACCCATATTGCCTTGGCATTAGTTGTTAAGGATACTGACAGCTTTCTACTCTAAGTACCTGCATCTTTCTGTCTGACATTGTTTTTTGTTTTGTTTTGTGTTTTTTTTTTTTTTTGTTATGATAGGCCCACGCAAAACAGGCTAGAATATCAGTTGACTGATTCTAAGGAGAACTCAGCCAATGAAAAATGAAAGTTGAATGACAAATACACAAGAATCCTCATTCCTTTCTATATAATATCCCATGATTCCCTGAAAGATCTGAGGCCCAGTTGCCCACTGTGGTAGCTGCTGGTTAATTTAGCTGGGTTGGCTTTATTCTCTTCCTTGACTTACTTCCCCACTCCCAATTCTTATAATATTTCCTATATAAACTACTTACACTCAAATCCTCAGCTCAGGGTATGCTTCTGCAGAGACTCAAGCTGTGACAAGTGGGGCCATTGTAGGGTCTTGGATCCTGGGAAGTAATTTTATCTACAGATAAAAGCCTTCCTGTTCTCTGTATGCTACAAAGTATTTTTATTGGTCTATAGGTTTCCTTTAAAACATAAAAATAAAAGAAGTAAAAATATCTATCTATCTATAAATATATATATAAAAGCCTAAGTGACCAAATGACCAAATGCCCTCTATGATGTGCACTGACCACCAGGGGGCAGACACTCAACATAGGAGCTGCCCCCTGGTGGTCAGTACTCTCCCACAGCCAACCTCCTGTGGCCAGCCAACCTCCCATGGTCCCTCCCCCTGGCTGGCAGGCCCCGATTGGCCCCAATCAGCCCAGAATGCCAGCCAGGCTGAGAGACCCCACCTGTGCATGAATTCATGCACCAGACCTCTAGTAGTAAAATAATATTGAATATTCTTTACCTGACACATTTCACCAATGATGATCTTTCTACATAATACCTATGATTTTTATTCTCATATTTTTCTGGTTACCCTCTCCCCCTTAAAAAAAGCTATTATTTTTATTTAACTGCCTAAAAAGATAGAAGACAACATTTAAAAGAAATGTCAATATCATCTGTGGAATAAAATATAAAATTATGGATTTGTTAGCATAACATAAAATTGATAAATTTAGCATTATCTAGTTATCTCTCTTTTTAAGATTTTTTATTGATTTTTTTTAGAGAGAGAGGAAAGTAGAGTGAGAGAGAGAGAGAAACATTGATTGGCTGCTTCCTACATGCCCCCTACAGGGGAATCGAGCCTGAAACTCGCAACTCAGGCCTGTGTCCAGCAACCTTTTGGTGCATGGGACGATGCCCAACCAACTGAGCCACACCAGCCAGGGCCAGACAGTTATCTCCGGAAAGAAAATTGATATTTCTTGAATACTATGAGTTTACCTATGAATAGCAACAAGAAATAAAACAAAACCCTGAAGCAAGAGGACACAATATTTATATTTAAATTACACATTGGAAAGGAAACAGTTCAAGAGCCATACAACTCCAAACATGAGGATAAATGAGAATTTGCATAGCTGGCGGTGGGGAGAAATATTAGAGGGAGCATAACCATGAATGAAGACGCTAGACTAGGGTATACTTCATGGAGCAGAGAGGAATCAGCAACTAGAGACAACCCCAAATCTGTCCACATGGCCATCATTAATCAAAATGGGGGCCAAGTCAATGTAACAACAGGGTTTATGCTGCCAATCGCATATGCATGTGAATTTCCTGAAGGATGGAAACCTATTAACTTACTATAACCACCCCAGCAGTTTCTGATTCTTTTTGGAACATTGATGATTGAGTAAGAATGTCATTTGCCTGGGCTATCTCCACAACAATCATTTTATCACCTGGCTATGCAGAGCAGATGGAGAAAATACAGGAAAGGCTCTACTTCCTATCTGCCCTTGAATGGGGACTAAACAGTATCATCTCAAGATTTCCCTCTTCCCCAGGCCAGATGAAACCCATTAGTACTACACATAGTCTGTCTGGGAGTTAGTGAAATACACTGGCACAAATACAATAAAATGAAGACTTAAAGTTTACTGATCCCCAATATTGTTAGCATAACATAAGATTGGTAAATTTAGCATATTTCAGTAGATAATCAAGTGTTGGCCCAGACATGTCATATGAAAAATTTTTCTAACAAAGTAAGCAGTCCTTATGGTACAGATTTATTCATTTACTAAATATTTATTGCATAGCTAATGTGCTATTTCTGTGTCAGTGATAAGAAGCTTCTGGGTCTAAATAATGCATCAGTCCAGGTGTTTTCTTTGGTTTTCTTTCTTTATCTACACTCATCAATTTGGGGATCAAAATTAAATATATATACTAATTAATGTCTAATCCATATTCCCAGGTATTATATATTTTTCCTCTAATCTCCATACTTAAATGCCTAATGCTTACTAGATGTGTCCATTTGGATGTCTAATAGTCACCTAGAATAGTATCCAAAAGAAATCTATTCATCATCACTCATCAGATTGGCTCCGTCACAGGTCTTTCTAATCTAGTAAAATGTCAAACTCCTAATCGAGCCTGGAATCCTGTTGCTTGTTCTTTGCTTCACGCTGCAGATCCAAACCATCGGGGAGTTCCCTTGGGTCCATTGCCAAATGTATCATCAATCTGGCCACTCTGCCCCACCTCCACTTAATCCTAGTCGAAGCTATAATCATCTTCTATCTTGATTACTGCACTCGTGTCTTCACTCACCTCCCTGACTCTTTACTTGATCCACAGCTGTTCATGTTCTGCACAGGAATAGAAGAAATGATCTTTTAAAAATATAAACAAGGACATATCACTCCTCTGAATATAGCTTTCTGATAATTTCCAGCTACACTTTGTATAAATAAATACCTTCTCCTGGCCTATTAGTCCTACATAACTGAGCCTCTTGGCACTCATATCTTACTAAGTTCCTTCAAATTTGCTGTACTTGAACTATATTTGTTTTTCACTTGTATCTCTGTGTCTCTACAATTGCATTTCTCTCTTGTTTAGAGGGTTCTTCCCTTATCCCCCCTTGTTTCAGATCTCGGCTCAAACATTTGTCCATCTCTGCACCCCAACTCAGCCTCTAGTCCTTACTTTAATTACTCCACAGAACTTATCACTATTGAAAATTATGTTTATTATCATTTATTTGTTCATTTTATGTTTATTGTTGGTCACCCTTCACTAAATTTGAGGGACCTTGTTGTTTTCTGCTGTAGCTCTAATACCTAGAACAATAATTGGCACTTAGAAGTCCCTCAAATATTTTTTTAATGAATGAAAAGATGATTTCTTGAGCTGTTTTAAAATTTAATTGAATGATTGATTGATTTAGTATATGCATGTAGCTGGTTTACTACACAAATAGTTATAAAAGCAGAAACCTTGTATATTTAGCAAATAATCTTTTCTCTAACTATTCTCCTCCCACTCCAACCCCAGGCAGCTAGGAGTTCACCTTTACTAGGTTTAGTCCAGAATGTGTTTACTTCTCCCCACTATAGAAATGAGAATAGAGTCACAAAACATAAGTAGGAGCTTTAGTGAAGTTTTATAAAGCTGAAAATAATATCCCTTTTCTTCTCATTTCCTTCCCTTTCCTGGAAATTGGCATTTCTCTTTGCAAGTTAAAAGATCTGCATATGGTCTTTTAAAACCTTTCTCATGCTGAGATTCTAATGAGAAGAACAAACTTTTATATTTGTTGTTAGGTCTTTATAATAGATAAAGGAATACCTAATTTAATCTCTTTGACAATTGCCTTAGGTGGCATTATAGGAATTACTATTCTAATTTAACAAATAATGTGATTGAAACTATAGGAAGCTGAGTGGTTTATCCTAGGTTGAACCTTGACAAGTGATGTTGCCAGGACTGGAATCTAGTTTTTTTTTCATTCCCAACTTTTTTTCATTGCATCTAGGATCAGAAACCCAAAGAATATTGGCCTGGAATATGTCTGTCATTAAACAGATATGGAACTTTACAAAATATAGCCTAATATCGAAGAAATGGTCTCAGGAGTCTTTCAGTAAACCCAATGATGCCTTTTATATTTTTAATGAAGAAAGTAATAACAAATGACTTCTTTTCATGTTAGCTTTCTAAATTATTGAATCTAGGGCTGATATCCCAATGAGTCCGCATCAATGGATTATGTTTAACTGCACAACCATCAAAGGGCTGGATCTGAATAATTAGACAGAACAAGACACACACAAGATGTGTTAAATCCAAATAATAAGAGCAAGAAAAGCTTAGGCATTGTGTAGGCTCTCAAGTTCATCACACATTTATTGTATGTTTTCAGGCAATTATATATCTTTGATAACTTTATATGACTCAATATTATCATGTAAAAATAGGGATAATAAAACATATTAGTTCCCACCACTGGTGGTCTGTGAGGTCTGAAAGGTTGGCGACCGCTGGTTTAAGGAAACCTTTGGAGAGGCGGTCACCAACCAGTGGTCCATGGTCCAAAGGTTGGTGACTGCTGGCCACTTAGACTATGTAACAATAACCTCCAAATCTTAGTGACTTCAGGTAACACAGGTTTATATCTTGCTCATGTTACATGTTAGTTGTGGTTCCTATGTAGTTATGCATGACATGAATTATTCTTTCTGAGATACAGGCTAAAGAAGTACATTCATAACACCAGGGAATGAGCAATGGAGATAGTTAAATGTCCAAGCCTGTTACCAATATGTGTTTTCTTTTAGGGAGAACAGAAAAAAATTGAAAATGATAAATCAATCTAATCTACCATTAAATGACCATACTTTATAGTATTATTTTTTGTAAAATACTTAACACAGTTTAGCATGTTCTCAATTTTATGTAGACATGAAGACATGGGTTAGCTTGAGTCAAATATCTCTCCCCCGGTTCCCTATTCCTTGCAGTTATAAAAATTGGCAGTAGAGAAATGACACTGGGGATATTCTGGGCAGCAATGTGTGTTGTGTCATGCAGAGACCTGACATCTTTGAGAGATGAGCACTGGTGGGAAATTAGAACTTTATATATCAACACTGCACTTTTTCACAGATAAAAATACTAGAGAAAGCATGACATGCTCACTGGGAAGATACCATGGTCAGAAAGGTGTACCCCATTTTTGCTTTCCTTGTGTATACTTAAGAGTCTCTGAGACTCACAAAATATTCTTCTCAGAGAAATAGTCTGGTTTTACTTGGGACTTCTAGATTTAGGTTATTTTTTTTCTGTTATCTCAATGATCACCTGCTCTAGTCCCTTTACTCTTTTCCTCCTGTCATCTCCTTACTCCTACTTACTCCTTTGTGTCTCTTTTAGCATTTCCCCTCTTCTCTTTGAGACTCACCCTCTTCAAATATTTTTTGACACTATGTCCTATTTAATCTATACATTAGTGGGTCTTTTCCCAAGCCCTGCTTAGTCAGAATTGTTATTGTGTGTTTCTCCTATTGCCTGTTAGTTGTAGATAAATTTCTAGGAAGGCACAAGATGGAATTATAGGTTTGGTGAGAATGTACCAGAGAAGAAGGAAAATTGGATTCTTTCAGGTCAGTTGAATCTGGTTTTATAAATTCTTATGGACAAAAACCCAGTTTCTATTTCTCTGTCAAGTACACTTACATTATCACTAGAATCATTGAAGTCCATCATGCTGAACTCTCTCATTCTAAACCTGCCAATGTCACTGATGCTATAGCTTGGAGCACCAGGCGTTATATCAGTCTGAACCTCCTTCCTGTGCAAATGCATTCTAAGCTATTGCCTTCTCTCTGACCCAGCCATCTACTCATATTCTACATATTTTGTACCTGCTCAGGCCTTTCTTTTCTGGATGAGAGACCCTACTCCATCTCTCCTATAATGGACTAAATATTTGTGTTTCCCCAAACATTGAGGCTCTCTCTCCTCCCCTTCCCTCCTCTTCTCCCTTCTCCTCCCCTCCCCTCTCCTCCCCTCCCCTTCTCTCCTCTCTTCCCCTCTCCTCCCTTTCCCTTTCCTTTCTCTCTCTCTCCTCCCCCTCCTCTCAGCCTTGTGAGGACACAGTGACAAGACACCTGTCTGCAAACCAGGAAGGGAATGTCCTCATCAGAAACCAAATCACTGGCACCTTGATCTTTTAGCTACCAGAACTGCGAGAAAATAAATGTCTGTTGTTTAAACATCCTAGTCTGTGGTATTTTAAAAAATCTTTTATTTATTTTATTTTTACTGTTTAAAATATTACAAATAGTATTACATTTGTCTCCTTTTTCCTACATTGACCTCCCCACAGCCTCCCCTACCCCCCGGCACATGCCCTCCCCCCCCCATTGTCTGTGTCCTTTGGTTATCCTTATATGCATGCATACAAGTCCTTCGGTTGATCTCTTACACCCCACTCCCCTGCCTTCCTGCTGTAGTTTGACACTTTGTTTCGATGCTTCTTTGTCTCTGTATCTACTTTTTGTTCATCAGGTTTATGGTGTTCATTATATTCCACAAAT
>NW_005871410.1:943598-955833 GCF_000147115.1 Myotis lucifugus | reverse complement strand
TGAAAATAAAAGAATGCTCTACGAAATAGACTTCTAGAAAATGTCAACATTTCGGGCACAAGATCAGGCCATAGAGATCATGAAATAAATCTAGAAAGACAAAGTCCTATAAAATTGCTGTATAAGGGAATTTCAAAAATTAGGGAGTTGAGGAACTTCTGGATATGGCTAGATGAATCCTCTCCACAAAATAAGCCCTAGAAAGCTAGGGCTCTGGAAATCAACAAAAGGCAGACAATGATCTTATCAAAACTGCTACAGCTTCAAATAACATCAGTGAGAATCTACTGCCTGCTTAGCTGGGACATTCCTACCATGCCCACTCTCACTTCCCAGCACAAAGAGAGCAGCCATTTCATCATTGTGTCTGGACACCCAGAAACTTTGCTGAGAAAGTGGGTACACTTCATTTGAGGGGCAGGGTAAAAAGGATGAATGTCGGATTTATTGGCTAAAAGTGGTACACTTGGTCAAAATCTGTAGAAAAATATTTATCTTTCTTAGCCCAAGTTTGTGGTTCTAGTAGGAAAAAATGTAGACCAACTAGAAATTTAACAAGGAGTTACCAAGAGTCACAGAAAGGCTGGACAAGCATTTTACACATCTCTCACTGAGAAACTACATGTAGGTGGAGGAGATACTGAAAAGAGCCTATAGAACAGAAGGCTAAGAAAACTTGAAAAGTGGCTGAAATTTGAATGCACTTCCAGACCCATACAAATAAAATGGGCATGGGGTATAGAAGCCTTATGGTCTTGGAGAACTTGAGCACAATTTCTGCCTAAATCACTGACTCACCACTAGCTATGCAGATACAGGGGAATCCCTGCAATTAAGAATGAAATCTATTCAGAGATATCAACATCCACTATACTGCAGTGAAGACAGATTTTATAGTTCAAGTCCAGGCTAGTTACTTTTTTTAAGTATCAGAAAAATAAATCTGAATTTAATTGTTATATTGTATTATTGGAAATGTATAGCTTCCAGCAAAAAAAAATTATGAGACATACAAGGTATAAGATTTTGACCCATATTCAGAGTAGAAAAGGCAGTTAATACAAAATGATACTGAGTAAGCCCAGATGTTGAGTTTGTCAGACAAATAATTCAAAAGTACTATTATATGTTCAAAGAATCAAAGTAAACTATGTTCAAAGAATTAAAGGAAATGTGATGGTAATGGCTCAGTCGAGAATCTCAATAGAGGAAGAAAAACTATCAAATAAGTTCAAAGTTGATATGAAATGAAAATACACTAGGTCGGCTCTCTTAAAAAAAACAACATGAGATCGCAGAAGAAAAAAAAATGATATACAGGAAGGAATATAAATACAAATTATATAATACAAAGGCTAGTGAGAAAAAGATTAAAGAAAAATGAAATGAGCTTCTGAGACCTGTGAGATAGACCAATATCTATGTAATGGGAGTTCCAGAAGAAGGAGGAGAACAAGTGACAGAAAAAATTATTTGAAAGAATAATGGCTAAAAGTTTTCCAAATTTCATAAGAAGTATTAATCTACTGATCCAAAAAGCTCAACAAACACTAGTAGGATAAATATAATGATAATCACAACTAGAAAGAGTATAGTCAAATTCTGAAAGACAAAGAGAAAAACCTTAAAAACAGCAAGGAGAAAACGACTCATCACATAAGGAGTACCACAATACAATTAACAGTGGACTTCTCATCACAAACAATGAGAGCAAGAAGGCAGTGAAAGGACCTATTCAGGAGGGAAAAAATCTATAGTTAGTCCAACTACCCTTCAAAAATGAAAGTTAAATAAAGAGATGCAAATTTTTTTAAAGTGAAAGAATTTGTTGCTAGCAGATATGCCCTTCAAGAAATAATGTCCTTCAGACAGAAATAAGAAGACCGGATGGGAAATCTAGTCTGTGGGAAGAAATAACAATCAATAGACATAAACATTGTAAGTATCTGATATATGTCAGAATCTAGAGTACATACAATGTTTCATCTAAAATGTTCAGTTTTCAACAACAAACAATGAGACAAAGTAAAAGGAAAGTATGACCAATATTCAGAAAAAAAGCAGTCCTTTTTTCTCTTACTTTAGCAAGTACGATTGTTTAAAACATTACTTATATACTTTACTGTTGAGTCATAATATGTATAGGTGCAAAGTATATGCACAAATGAGGGGGAAGAACTGGAGCTCTGACATAGCAGTTACTATATTTTATTGGAATTGTCAGTTTTTACCTGAAGTAGATTGCATAGATTAAATATGTATGTTGTAATCTCTAGAACAGCAGCTGTGAGAAAATAACTTTTAAAAATATAGCTAAAACAAGATGTTACACTAAGTTATTTTTAAACACAAAAAAGGAAGAAGAAAACAGAAACAAAATTGGCATGAGATATATGAAAAACAGTCTGCAAAATGTCAAATGAATACCCAACTATATAAAAAATTACATAAAATATGAAGAGATTATTCATTCTAATCAAGTCAGACACTGTCAGACTGAATATAAAAGCAAGAAAACTATATTTCTTTATAAGACATATGCTTTAGATTCAAAGACACAAATAGGTGAAAATACAAGGATAGTAATGAATATACTGTAAAAATTAATCATAAGAGAGCTAAAGTACCTGTATTAATATCAGACAAAATAGACTTTAGAACAAGAAATATCACTAGAGACAAATTGGATATTTTACAATGATAAAAGAGTAATATATCTGGAAGATATAAGAGTCATTTATATGTACATAAGAAAAAGTCTCAAAGTACATGTAAAGTAAATATGAAATAAGCAGACAATATATAGTTATATATTTTAAATCTCCTAGACATAAAGTCAGCAAGTATATGGGATTGAATGGCACTTTAAACGAACATGGCCTACACTAACAAATAGAATGTAGCATACAATAACATGGAAAATTCTTCAGTATATTCCAAGACATATACAAGTTTCCATGAACAAAAAAGATTGAACTCATGCAAAGTTTTTTCTTCAATCATAACTGAATCAAATTAAAAATTAACAACCTAAGAAATTTAGTAAATCTTCCAATATTTCGGGCATTAAACAACACATTTCTAAATTACCCTTAGTCTGAAGAAAAAATCACAAGAATCATTAGAAAACATCTTTACAAAAAAAAGAAAATCAAACCCAAAGTGAGTAAAAGGATAAAATAATAAATGTCAGAGTGGAAATCAATAAAACAAAAAAGAAAAAAATAAAGAAAATCAAAGAAATTAAAAGTTCATTCTTTGAGCCCTGCCCGGGTAGCTCAGTTGATTGGAGTGTTGTTCTATACATGAAAACAGTTGCAGGTTCAATTCCCAGTCAGGACACATACTTAGGTTGCAAACTCAATCCCCAGTCCAAGCACACTACAAGAGATAACCAATCAATGTTTTTCACATCAATGTTTCTCTCTCTCTCTCTCTCTCTCTCTCTCTCTCTCTCTCTCTCTCTCCCCAATAGTAATCTTCTCTCTTTAAAAATCAATAAAAAGATATCATACAGTGAAGGTTAGAAAAAAAAGTTGATTCTTTGAGAAGACCCCCAAAGTTGATAAACCTTCTTTGCTAGCTGGCAATGAAACTAGACACAAAAGAGATCAAACTACATGATTCCAGTTATATAAGTTTAAAACAGGTAAAACTAATCTACCGTGGTAGAAATAAGGATAATGATCGCCTTTGTGGATGAGAGGAGAGGGACTGGAAAGAGACATGAAGAAAAATTTCTAAGCATCTGTAACTTAATTTCTGGTTGGGTTGTTGTGGATTGTGGTTACATTGGTATATTATGATTTTTTAAATTCATGGAGCTGCACACTTATGAACTGTGCAGTTTACTGCATATGTGTTATACTTTAATAAATATTCTTGAAGTTATAAACCATAGTGGATAGTTTTAAAGGAGAATTAGAGAGAAGTAAAGAAATTGAAGATAACTATAAATAAAAAAGTTATACAACATGCAAAGGAGTCAAAGAGGTGGAAACATGAAAAGCAGATTAAAAGATAAGACCATTAAAACTCATAGAAAATGTATCAAGGTGACAATAAACTTTAAATAACATTATATAGATATTTAATGAGTAGTTGTTAATCAATCAACAAAGCAAACACCAAGATTAGACAGCTTTATAGAATGCTTCCTCTGTCTTAAGAAACAGAAAAGCTTACTCTTACACAACTCTTCTAGAGAATAAAAGAGGGACATTTTATACACAACGGAAACTTGAAGTGTGACATACTCACCAGTGGAAAGCAGTAGAGAAACAACAGACTCTTCAATAAACATACTGTGACCATTTGGGAACCAAACTTATGAAGTAACAGAATTAAGCAGAGAAGACAAAACAGTCCCAGAACTAAATCACAATGTTGTTTTATAGCTTTCTCCAAATGCAAGTATTGTCATTGTTATTTTTTCCAATTTTGGCTATACTAGTACTTCTGTGCTGCGAACAGATTTGTAACACTTAGGTATAAAGCCAATACAGTACTTAAAGTAAGAAAGACACTCTTCTAGTCGTTGAATCATTGCTGGAGGACTATTCTTTGTAGTTGCCATTGTCAGAATATTCTTTTCATCCTATAAAGCAGTGGTTCTCAACCTTCCTAATGCCGCAACCTTTTAATACAGTTCCTCATGTTGTGGTGACCCCCAATTTCATTGTTACAAATTGAACATAATTAAAGCATAGTGATTAATCACAAAACAATATGTAATTATATATGTGTCTTCCGATGGTCTTAGGCGAACCCTGCGAAAGGGTCGTTCGACCCCCAAAGGGGTCGTGACCCACAGGTTGAGAACCGCTTCTATAAAGAATCCCTCTGGACTTGGTTACTTGTAGTTCCTACTGGGAAACTGGGTCTGCAGTGCTGTGCATGTAAGACAGCTTTGCCATCGCCATGATGAGTCCGCAGCTCCTCGTTCCCTTCTTGCTGTGGTTGTGCTGAGTCTCTGTGAGGCAGAGCTCTCTTGTGATCACAGGTTCAGGTGTCCTGGCTCTAGGGAAGTTTGTTGAACTGGTTTACACGACATTTGTGGCTTTCAATCAGAATAATATACGGTTTTTAAAGAAAACTACACCTCTCCATACATGTAAGAATAAAAAGAAGCTATAAGTAATGAATAATAAAGGAAAGATATTGCCTAGTCTGATTTGGAGACCAGTGAGGCATGGAATAATTATATCTGTGTTTCATTCCATAGCCTCACTATCTGTAGAGAAGAAAATCAACTGGTTTTCATCTGTAAAGAAATAGCTAACCCTTTCAGTTGTATTTTTATTCAAATTAACTGTAATTTAGTTACTTAAATAATGATGTGTTACTTGCAAACCAAACAGATTAAAAACCCAAACTACCTTTCAGTTATTGCCCATGGAATTTTAATTAAATTAGGTTATATTTCAGTACATTTATTAAAAGGTATGCCATTTACATTTTAGTAAACAAAGGCCAATATTGAATATAATATAAAAGTTGTTCATCTCAAATCCTGATGACCTTTGTCAGCATCTGTTGAGTGGAAGAACCACTCTAGATGCCTGGGAATACAGCTCAGATAAGGCTATAAGGGGATCAATGCAACCTTGTAGAAAACACAGAGGAACTGCTCTTTGTGAACCTAGCAGCTAAGCAAACAACCATTCAACTTCATAAAAGGGATGTGACATAATTGATTCAGGCCATTCTGAAGTTTATGGAGTCACTGTGTTTGCACAAAGGGCAGACACCTGAGCTCTGTTATAAATGAAACATCAGTTGGGTTTTGAAGGACTCAGGGCAAACGTGGAGAGACAGGCATGTCTAGAGCCCATTGAGGCATTAGGGCAGACACCTGACCTCCTAGTAGCAGCCAGGCTAAATTTGTCTGAACTGATTAGTTGACAATCCCTTCAAGTTTAGAGTGCTTCTTTGTATCCTTATCTTATTCATGTCTCTACCTCCATCTGAGCTCAGGCCCTCATTTTCTCTCCTTTGGAATATGGTAATGGTCTTATTCCTATTATTGCTGCCCTCCACACAAATGTTGAATTACCCTTGCTAAAGTTCATGTTACACATCTAATCATGTTCTGTGTTCCCCCCAAACTTTTCATGGCTCCCTCATGCTTCTTTTTATTCTTTCATACAATATTCTCATATTCTAGTCTAATCTCTCACCAACCTACATTCTCCCCAAGTTGGAATACCTGCAGCTTCAATGAAACTGGAATGTCCTATTCTCCTTTGTACATCAGAAGTCTCTATTCATCCTTTAAGACTCACTTTATTGGCCTTCTTTTGCCTATTTCTTTCCCTAACAGACTCCAGAGCCCAACCTACCATACCTCTCCGTCTGTAATAAGTGTATTCTACTTATTTATGTATATGTCTATTTGTACTTCTAAAAGTAAGCATCTTGGATTTATGAACTGCCTCATTTACTGAAATCTCCAGTACCTATCACAGTTCCTAGAAAATAGAATGTTGGTAAATATTTGTTTAATCAAATTAAGAACAATACTGAGTGGACACAACTTTAAAATTTTCCCCTTTATTTATTTATTTATTTTTTCATCACCATTTATCCCCTTTATGCCCTCTTCTACCTCCACTCCCTTCCTCCACTCCCCTACCCACCTGCCATCACCACACTGTTGTCCATGTCCATGAGTTCTAGTATTTTGAAGATTTGGGCATTTATACTCATAAAAAATATTCATCTACTATTTTATGTTCTTCTGATATTTTTATCTGGCTTTGATATCAAGGTAGTGCTGGCCTTATAGAATGAGTTGAAAGTATTTCCTTCTCTTTTAATTTTTGAAAGAATTTTGAGAGGATTGGTGTTTGGTAAAATTCACCAATGAAGTCATCTGGTCTGGACTTTTCTTTGTTAAGAGGTTTTCATTACTGATTTTATAAATCTATTTGTTAAATGTCTGTTGAAATTTTCTAATTCTTATATCAGTTTAGGTAATTTGCATGTTCTGGGAATTTTTCCATTTCATCTAAGGTATCTAATTTGTTGATGTATAAAATTGTTCATAGTATTATCTTAATTATTTTTTATTTCTGTAGGGTAGTAGTAATGTCTCCATTTTCACTTCTGATTTTAGTTATTTGTGTATCCTCTTTCTAAAAATTTGTTATTGTAGCTAAAGGTTTGGCAAAGAAACAACACTTACTGGTATTTTATTGATTTTTCTCTGTTTTTACTTCCCTATTTTATTTATCTCTACACTGGTCTTTATTATTTTCTTCCTTCTGCTAGCTTTAAGTTTAGTTTATTACTTTTCTTGTTCCTTAAGGTATAAAGATAGGTTGCTGGTTTGAGGGCTTTCCTTTTTTTTTAAATAAAAGTTTTTATAGATAGATAATTCCATGTAATTATAATACAACTAGAGGCCCGGTGCACAAAACTTTGTGTACTGGCGGGAGGGGGGTGTCCCTCAGCCCAACCTGTGCCCTCTCACAGTCTGGGACCCCTCGGGAAATAACCACCTGTTGGCTTAGGCCTGCTCCCCGGGTGGCAGATGGCAGGCCCGATCCCACGCTGGGTCACACATAGGAGGCCCAGATGGTGGGGGGTGGACGACAGATGGTGCTGCCCCACCCCACCTGCAGTATGCAAATTTAACAACCATCTTTGTTGGGTTAATTTGCATACTCTTCTGATTGGCTGATGGGCATAGCGAAGATATGGTCAATTAGCATCTTTATCTTTTATTAGTGTACATATATACCACAGCCACACACACACACACACACACACACACACACACACACATTGTCTTAGCATTTCTTTAAAAATTATGTTGTGTTTTATGACTAAGAATGTGTTCTATCTTGGTTAATGTTCCATGTGAGCTCGATATACAAGTGTATTTTGTTTTGAGAAAGATTATTCTATAAATGTCAATTAGATCAAGTTGTTTGATAGTGTTGACCAGGTTAACTATATACTTAATGATTTTCTGTCTGCTTAATCTTTCAATTGCTGAAAAAAGGACTGTTGATGTTTCTAACTCTGAGAGTGAATTTGTCTATTTCTCCTTTCAGTTCCATCAATTTTTGCCTCATGCATTTTGACACCATGCTGCTAGGTGCATACACATTTAAAATTGTTATTTCTCCTTGGAGAACTGACCTTTTTATGTAATGCACTTCGTATTTCTGATAATTTTCCTTATTTTGAAGTCTGCTTTGTTAGAATTAATATAGCTTCTCCAAATTTTTAATTAGTGTTAAAAATGGTACATCTTTCTCCATCCCTTCACTATTAACTTATCTAAGTCTTCATGAATAATCTGGATTTCTTGTAGACAAAACATAGTTTTGTCTTATTTTACCTATGCTGATATTGTCATTTAATTGATGTATTTAGACCATTCATATTTAAGGTGATATTGATATAGTTGGATTAATACCTACCATAATTGCAGTTTTCTGTTTGTGACATTTATTTATTATATCTTTCCCCCACTTTTTCTATTTTTTCTAATTTTAATTGAGTACTAATCTTTTTTTACTCATGATTGTGAGTAATGTTAAGAAAGTGTTTTCCTACAAAAAGGTAAAATAAGAATTAATCTCTACTTTTTCATAGTGCTTGTAACTTAGTATTGCATATGGTGTCATTGTTGGATCTAATTTTAACTTTTTGCAAATTGCTACCCAATTGTACCAGATTCATTTATTTAAAAGTTTATCTTTACCACCAGTGATTTCAATCATCTTAATTTTTTAAAGTTTTTTCTAGAAATAGAATTTTAGCTTGACATTATTTTTTATTCTCAGCTCCTTGAAAATGTCATTCATTTGCCTCCTGGTTTCTATTGTTTCTGGTGAAAAGTCACCCATAATTTTATTAGCCCTACATGTGCAATATGTCTTATTATTTCTTGACTTTTAAAGATTTATGTTCTTTAAAAACAAAACAAAAACACAACAGTTTGCGCTATGCCTACATGGGGTTTTCTTTCTAGTTATCCTTCTTGGGGGTCACTGGTCTTTTGGTTTGATATCTATATCAGAAAGTTCTTGGGCATTATGTATTCAAATAATTTATTGTTTTCCCTTTCAGGGTCTTAAATTACATGTACGTATTACTTTTTAAGATTATTCCATAAAACTTGGTCACTGTGTTCTGTTTCCTTTTTACTTTTTTTTAAAATTTGTACTTCAGTTTACTACTATGGCCTGTTTTATTTTCTCTGGTTCTTCCCTTTGTTGTATCTAGTCTGCCCATCAAATGAACTCTTTATTTCTGTTATTTTATTTTCAGTTCTAGCATTTCCATTTGATTCTTTTTTTCATAGTTTCCATGTCTCTGCTGAAATTTCCCATTGGCTAACATATTTTTTCCACTTTTTCCACAAGATCACTTAGCACTTAAGAAAATGTTTTTTAATTAGTTATTTTATTTTTTTAAAATATATTTCTTTATTGATTTCAGAGAGGGAGGGAGAAGGAGAGAGAGATAGAAACATCAATGATGAGAGAGAATCATTGATTGGCTGCCTCCTGCACGCCCCCTACTGGGGATGGAGCCCACAACCCAGGCATGTTCCCTTGGCCAGAATCGAACCCAGGACCCTTCAGTCCACAGGCTGGCGCCTATCCACTGAGCCAAGCCGGCCAGGGCCAGTTATTTTAAATTTTCTGCATCAGCTCTGGGTTTTCTTCAATTGGCCTTTTCTTCTTTTGTTCATGGGTCATGTTTTCTTTTTGTTTCATATGTATTTTTATTATTTATTCAATGCCAGATCTTTTATATTAAAAAGTAGATAATTATTTGAATAATATTCACTCCCAGAAAAAAAGGGCACATTCCTTGTTGTGTGAGGTTTCTTGGTTGGCTGCTTATTTTTACTCAGTTATTCATTGGCCTCAAGTGTTTTGATTTCTGCATCACTAATATCTGGGCACTGGTATTTTCCATCTCATTATGATGTAAAGTTGAGTTACCAGATTTCTTAACCATAAAAGATCTCCTTTTCTGAATTATAGCTGGCTTCCAGCTAATTAAATAACTAGGGAGTTCTTAATGTTCTCTGCGACCACCATCAACTCTCTATACCTTGGGAGTCGTTCTCACCCCAGTTTCTCTGTCCCTAGGCTTTGAGTAGAGAAATCTTGCATTTGATGAAGATC
The DNA here is from genome assembly GCF_000147115.1 of Myotis lucifugus. Classification (NCBI taxonomy): domain Eukaryota; kingdom Metazoa; phylum Chordata; class Mammalia; order Chiroptera; family Vespertilionidae; genus Myotis; species Myotis lucifugus. The sequence goes on along the minus strand of NW_005871410.1, from coordinate 945,679 downwards.
TTTAATGGCCCTCGGTTCTACTGTCTTTACCCAAACCTTTGGTATATGAATTCCTAAATGGCCTCCAGTGGATTTCTCTCAGCTTTCACATCCTTTCCCTCTCTTATGACGACTGGCAGACTTGCATTTGGTGCCAATGCCCTGCGCTTCATGGGGTGTCTCTCCCAGCTCTCCTGCCGTGACTCCAGCTTTTAGTTTACTACCCTTGACCTCTTGGTGAATTCCTGAAGGTGTTGGAGTGTAGCTCAGGTTCACTGTGCAGCTGGGGTGCCTTGGAATTTTAATCTGTCATAATTGCCTTAAAGCTCTTACATTACTTATCATTTTGGCTAGTGTCTTTTTTTATTTTCTGTCCATGGCAGATTTTACCTCCCACTGCTTTATCTGAGATGAGAGCAGCCTTAAGTCTCATCCCTTCTATAAAAGACTTGTCATTTCCTAAAGGCTAGATCATTTAAGTTTCTTTGTATCATATTCTCAGCCCTTTGGTAAGTTAGAAAGAAAATATGATTTTGTAGCTCATTCAGATTACTGTAGTTCTTAGGATAAGAGCGATGGTCTCTTGTGTTTTCTACCTGCCAAGTTAACCTTGGAACCAAAGATAAACCTCCCCATCATGTACCCGCAATCTGTCTCACATTGGAGTACCAAGTATCATATCATAGGAATAAATGGGGTTTACTTTTGGCATTACCCCCCCCACACCAATACTATGAAATTCTCATTTCCCTTTAAATATATATTATAGATACTTTTTTAGACCTCTGTCCTCATCATTTTATTTTATTATTTTATTAAAAAAATTAATATCAACATAATTGCAGGTGTCTCCATTTTTCCTCCTTTGCCCACCTCCACCCATCCCCGCCTCCACCTCCCTTCACTATTACCAAACTACTGCCCATGTCCATAGGGTATGCATATGTGTTTTTTAGCTAATCCCTTCACCTTCTTTATCTATTCATCCCCACCCTTCTCCTCCCCTGGCACCAGCCAGTCTGTTCCATATGTCCATGTTTCCAGTTTCATTTTGTTCATCAGTTCATTTTGTTCATTAGATTCCATATATTAATGAGATCACCTGGTATTTGTCTTTCTCTGACTGGCTTGTTTTGCTTAGCATAACACTCTCTAGGTCCATCCATGCTGTCCCAAAGGGTAAGATTTTCTTTTTTTATATAGCCACATAGCAGATACTTTTTTACACATCTTTTTCTTGACATATTTACATGTACAAAGTTCACTTTCTCTGGGGGGTTAATGTATACTTTATGTTAATGATGCAATATTTGAAGCATCACTTCTTTTGGAGAAATAGTTCCCAATCCCCATAATTATTTGGGACCTTGCTTGAATTATTTGATCACAACTCTAGCCAATGCTTACTGCAGCATGGAATTGTCTTTATGCTCTCCCAAGAGATATATTTTTTAGCTCTGTACTTCTAGAGCCAGGCAACTCTAATTAATTACAATATTATCTGAGTATATGTATATACCGCTCATATTTTCACAGATGATTCCCATCCATTGTCAGATGTCTGTATTTGTTGCTGGGCTGTATAAATCCTGTGGTAGCTTCCTTGCAATGTCATGCTGTTGGATAGATATATTTGTTTGATATCCTGTGGTGTTAGAGATACCTATAGAGCTCTGTGCATGCCTCAGTTAGAACGCTCAATGCTTTTCTGCCTTACAATACAGTTCCTTGAATGTTTGCCAGTGTATGTCTTTCCCAATAAGGGTGAAAGTGCTTAAAGTCATGGACTGGTTTCCTTCAACTTTATATTCTGGATTCACAAAACAGTCACGGCTGCTACATAACGCCAAGCAGCTGTGTACTACACAAATGTGTCTGGCAAGTCAGGGTTGAAAATCATTGCCAGCTCTACTAGGCAAACTTTTTGCCCTGCTCAAGGGCTTGAAAAATAAGGTATGAGTTAGCATTCCTCTGCCAGACAAAGCCTTTATCTCAAATTTTTCTTCTGGAGTGGTTTCTTTATTATTATTATTTTATATGATTTGACTTCACTTATATTTTCTAGTCCCATTTCCCAACATCTCTCTTTTTTAAACAGCTTT
>NW_005871410.1:925540-943498 GCF_000147115.1 Myotis lucifugus | reverse complement strand
ATAACATCTATATGTTATAAAAGCCTAAGCAACCGAATGACCAGAATGACTGAACGACTGGTCGCTATGACATGCACTGACCACCAGGCAGAAGATGTTCAATGCAGGAGCTGCCCGTAGCCAACCTCCCCCAGCAGGCCAACCTCCTGTGGTCCCTCCCCCTGGCCAGCAGGCCCTGATTGCTTGTCAGGGCTGGGCCCTGGGCTGGGACGGGGAACCAGAGGTGGGTGGCAGTGGATGCGGCCACTTTCCCAGCGACCACTTTCCCAGTGGGGCCGAGGGATGGCTCCATCCTCGGGGCCAGCGGCCAACCTCCCTGTGCCCCATTTCTACCCCTGGCCGGCAGCCCTGATTTGCCCACTGCCAGCCCGCCATGGTGGTGGTATGGTGGCGGCATGGTGGCGAGGGAAGGAGGAGGGGGGAAGCCAGGAACTGCACGGCATCAGTGTCCATTCCTTCTGCACCTGGCCTGGCAACCATTGCCTCCTCTCCTGACCCCGCCCGGCCCTTTAGGCCCTGGGCTGGAATGCAGAACCAGGGGTGGGTGGCGGCAGACACAGCCCCTTTCCCGGGGGGCCAAGGGCTGGCTCCCTTTTCGGGGCTGGTGGCCAACTTCTGGCCCATCCCTCCCGCTGTGCATCCCCCTGGCTGGCAGGCCCAATTGGCCTGGCCCTGATTGACCATGATCACCAGCCAGGCCTAGGGACCCCACCCATGTACAAATTTCATGCACCGGGCCTCTAGTTTAACATAAGATTCAACATTTTTAAAAAGTTTGAAGTACACAATACCATATGGTTAACTATAGGTATTATGTTGTAGAGCAGACAGATCAAATGACAGGATTTCCTTCATTTTTACGGCTGAATAATATTCCATTATATGTATACACCACAGTTTCTTTATCCATTCATCTATTGATGGGACACGTTGGTTGTTTCCATGTCTTGGCTAGTGAACATTTCCCACCATCTCTTTTTAATTAGCTCTCCTTATTTCTACTTTGCTTGCTACATTTCACTAACTTTTCATTACTAATACACATAATCTCTTGTCTTCCAACATTTTTAAGAAGCATCTTTCTTCTCCATTACTACCAAGACAACCTAATCATTACTTATCTTATAATATTCAGTCAAGGCATCACTTTCTCTTTGAAATCTTTCGTGATAACTAAGTCTACCTCATCCCTCACACTCTAACAGTTTTCCCTTCTCTGTGATCCCATAGAATGTTACATATACCTTTATAATAATAATACCTACACCACATTGCAATTATCTGGTTCAACATCTGCTTCCTTCAAAGACTGTAAATACCTTGAGGTTAGAGACTATGTTTGCTCATCTTCCTATCTCTGAAACTTTTTACAGAGCCTGGAACATAATAGACTCTCAATATATATTTGATGAATAAGTAATTTAATTAGTTTCTACATTTTATGCGAATCTTATATTCTTTTAAAATCTTACTCTGTTGTACGAAGACTATACAATAGAAAGAGCTAGGGTGGAAGTCTTATTTAATCATCTGAAAAATAAAAATGAGCATCTATTTCATAATCCAATTGAATGATTATCAAACACTCCAAAATCCATTGCTTAGGCAAGCAACTGGGTATGGAGCATCAGTCAGTTACTGCCATTGAGAAAACAACTCTACAGCTGAGATGGGTATGGAGATTCAATTAGCATAAATAGCTTCAGATGCACATACACAAATTCACTTGACAATGTATCTAATATCTATTTTGTCCTACGCTCTTCTTTCCTTCAATAACTATATATATATTAATGGTCTTCAGTGTACTGGTGCTGAGCTAACTGACAGAATAGAAAGATTAAGAGACGTGGCTTCTACCACTGTTGAAATTTAGTGTTTCTAGAATGCTTTTCATCAATACATTATACTTCCACCTCTTTAGAAATTCAGAACAAGCTTCTTCCCTGGACACCTTGCCTGACTCCTAATGCAAAGGTTGGGTGCCTCTGGGACTGAATGCCTCTACTTATAATTGTAATTATCAACTCATTTCTCTTCCCCACTTGACTATCATCTGCAAAAGGAGAGAAGTGTTTTTCAATTTTGTATTATTTCCTCAGTGCTCAAACAGTGCCCAGTGAAAGGGAGGTACTAAATAAATATTTATTTGAGTAAATAAGCAAGCAAAAAACCACCTGGTGTTAAGCAAGACAGTAACTGCATTAAATGGCTTCGTTTCACCATCAGGAACCACAGTGTATGATATAGTATCCTTCTACTTTAAAGATAATTTTAAAAGAGAAATATTTCACCTCAAACGGGAGAGGATGCCTTTGTAACTCTTTGAAGCTGTTGCTTTAACATGTTATTTTCTATTTTTTTCTTCAGAATAAGAAGTAGGCATAAGATTTTATGGCTCTCCTGCTGCTAACTTCCATATTAGGTGGTCACCAGCCTACTAAAGCCTGATATCCCATTAGCCCATTAATAACTATGCCATTGATTTATACATCATTTTAATGTCTCCTCTTTGTGGTATATTAATGTTCCTCAATAAAAAGCTAAAAATAATGAATGTCAAACATACAACAGAACCCATTTCCATAGGAGGCCTGTAGTGAGAAGGTAATAGGAGCAAACCATTTATCCCAGAAATTTAAATGCTAAGTACTTGGAGGTGGATAAAAAAAAAACACAACAACATAAACTCCATAATAGAATCTTGACATTTCTGTTTTGATAGGCTAGATAACAATGCTGGGCAGATTGGATACCAATTTTCTATACAAAATTATTTGCAAAATTAAGAAAATATGAAGAGCTGGGTAATTTTGGGAAAGTGATTTTTAAATGCTAAATAAATTGTGTTTAGGAAAAAGTATTATGTGCTTAATATCTTCTAATAGAATTTGGATGCTTATAGAAGGGATTTCTAAGGATTAGAGAAACCCTTAACTATAGGACCTCATTTGAAACTGAGTTGGTTGGGAATGTCTGTTTTTCATAAGCCTATTTAGCCTAACAGACCTAGAGAAGAACAATGAGATTGTGTTGGAAAATGCAGTTACATTTTCTCTTAATCTTAATGTGTGTGTGTATGTGTGTGTGTGTGAGAGAGAGTGTATACAGGGTGTCCCAAAAAATGTATACAGACTTTACAGCTGATAGCTCAATTGATGTTTCTTTCTTTTCAGGTTTAACCCATTGGAACTAATAATTAATTAATAATTATTCAAAGTGTGAATACATTATTTGGGACACACTAATAATAGAGGAATATGCAAATTGGTCAGGATGCCATCACGTAACAACCAATCAGGACAGGGGCGGGGCCATGGCAGAGAGCTCTTACCACGCTGGGGGTCTGAAGGACATGGAGAGAAAAGGAAAGCAGATAGGCAGTTAGGGGAATCAGGCCATGAGGGGAGAGCAGATAGTCAGTTAAGGGGATCAGGCCAGCAGGAGAGAGCAGTTAGAGGGATCAAGCTGGCAGGGGAGAGCAGTTAGGCAGTTGGGGCGATCAGGCCGGCAGGGGAGGGCAGTTAGGGGCATCAGGCAGGCAGGCAGGTGAGCGGTTAGGAGACAGTGGTTCCGGATTGAGAGAGGGATCCCAGATTGGAGAGAATGCAGGCTGGACTGAGGGACTCCCCACCACCTCTGTGCACAAATTTTGTGCACCGGGCCTCTAATATATATATATTTAATGAGGTTTTAAGAAAAGAGCAATGACAAATAAATTATATAAAAATCTATAACATGTAATATATCTTTGCTCTTTTCTTAAACCTCATTAAAATGACTATAAAAGATTTTTTAAGTAAAAATTAGAGATGTTAAAGCAAACAGGAAAAGATATCAGGTAAGAGAGGATACTTATCAGAGGACCTTCTTGACCACTCTGGATAAAATAGCAGCCCCACTCCTCATTCCCTAGCTTGAGTACTCTGCTTATTCTCTCTGTAGTCCATAACATACCTCAAACCACATTAACATACTTCAAACCACATTATATATTTATGGATTTATTATCTGTCTCCCTCCACTACAGTTTAAGTTTTAGAAGGGCAAAGGCTTTATTTCTGATATATTCTTAACACCTAAAGTAGTGCCTGATCTAGTCATATACAACATATGTGTTGAGAAAAACATCAACATACATTTGGAAGAAGGAAAGCAGATAGAATAATGAAAGCTAATTTACCAGAATGGAGAAGCTAAAACCTAAATGCTTGCAGGGAGAGATTCTGGTAAAATGTAAGTCAATTCCTATGGAAAAATCCCAGAAAAACAGATCAAGACATGGATGTTTTGGAGTAAAAATATGAGGCACTGGGCAAAAATTAGGGGGGAAAAATGATTGGAAATCTGAATAAGGAGAAATTGGACACCTAGATTCTCTTTCCAGCCCTTATACCAATAATTGCACTAGATGCTAATGGAAGAAACACTGCAATTAAAAGAAGTTTGAGACTAGATTAAAATAAGCAAGGTCCCACTGTATGCTGTCTACAGGATATATAATTTGAATATGAAGATATAGGGTGAAAGTAAGTGGATAGAAAAATATTTACTATGAAAACCATAAGAAGACTGGTATCACCAGATTAATATCAGATAAAATAAATTTCAAGAGGAAAAGTATCACCAGAGATAAAGAGTGAATTTTATAATGAAACATGCAACAATTATATATATATATATATATATATATATATATATATATATATATATAATCATTAATATGCAAGGAACAAAAATTGAAAGAATCAAACACAGATACCAACACTTAAAGATTTTTCTCTTTATCTTCAATTTTCAGAAAACTAACTTTGATGTGCTGGGGTTTACTTCTTATTTTTCTTGCTTTAGGTTAACTGAGCTTCTTAAATCTGTAAATGTATGTGTTTCACTCCAGAGATAATTCTAATCATTATGACTTAAAACATTTTGGGTCCCATTATGTCTTTCCTCTTCTTCTGAAACTCTAACTACATATATCTTTGCCTTTTCTTTATTATCCACCAGTACCTTGACCCTGATAAGTGTTCATTTGTTTGTTCGACAATCTTGTTTTCCCCTCTGCTCTTCAGATTGGATAATTTTCAAGTTCATTGAGTCTTCCTTCTGTTGTCTCCACTCTGCTGTTGGGTTTGTCCAACAAATTTTTAATTTCAGATATTTATAATTTTAGTCCAAGAATTTCTATTTAGCTTTCTTTTATAGAGTCACCCTTTTATGCACATTTTTAAAACCTCATTGAGCATAGTTCTAATAGCTGCTTTGAAGTCCCCATCTGCTATTCCCAAGATCCAAGTCACCTAACATATGTTCTCTGTTCACTGTATTTTCTCTCAGGAATGAGTCAACTTTACTAGTCCAAAATGTCAAGTAATTTTGGATGGTATCCTGGCCATTGTGAATGTTATGTTGTAAAGACTGTGGATTCCATTATATCCATCACAAAAGTGTTGCCATTTTTGTTGTAGAAGGAAATTAACTTAGTTGGACTCAAATGGAAAACACTATCTCTGAGGGTGACAATTCATGTCTCGGTGAAGTCCTTTGATCCGGGTTGGGTGCTTTGGTCTGCTCTGTGCATGACTATTTCAGTGGTCAGTCTGAGATTTGAAGAGAGTTTACACAAAGAATTCAGGATCCGCCTTTCTCATACTCTGCTTTCCAGAACTCATCTGTTGCCCTTTTCAGCAGCTGTAGCTGTCCTGAACTCTGCTGACTGGCGTGTCAGGCCAGAAAATTACAGGCTTTTTTATCAGAGTTTTTGTTCAAGCAGTCTGACTGCAGCTTTCCCTGGTGCGAAAAGCTGCCAAAACAGGAAATTTACCTATGATGCCCTCTTTTTCCTCTCACATCTCCAGTCCAAAACTTGTCTGCCCCTGCTCACTCTGCAGAGACTTCAGGTAGTTGTTTTTCTTTTGTCCTGAGTTTACAGTTGGAAACTAAAGCTCAGTCTGTTAGGAGTTTACTAAGTCATGCTGGAAACAGAACTCTTCTTCCATCTTTTTAACTATCAAATTATGTTAAGTGCTGAGAGCATGACAGGGTATTTCAAGGGTAAGTGAACAATAGGTCATAATAAAAGCAAGGTGTTTGTGTTGGGTATCTAAGAAAGGCAGTAAGAGGATCAGAAATCACAGCAATGAGGAATCTCTCACCAGGTCATCCTTAGAAATCTAGGCAGCATCTGGAAAGATGACTCCAGGCTGCAATCAAGAAAAACTTCAGTCTGTAATGAAGCAAGGCAGGGCCTCATTGATTAAGACTAAGACCCAGCCCTGACCGGTTTGGCTCAGTGGATAGAGCGCCGGCCTGCGGACTCAGGGGTTCCGGGTTCGATTCTGGCCAAGGGCATGTACCTTGGTTTCGGGCACATACCCAGTGGGAAGTGTGCAGGAGGCAGCTGATCAATGTTTCTCTCTCATCGATGTTTCTAACTCTCTATCCCTCTCCCGTCCTCTCTGTGAAAAATCAATAAATATATATTTAAAAAAAAAAAGACTAAGACCCAGACACAGCAAAACAAGATAAAAGCCCAGGCAGGCTCAGAAAGAGGGCCTGAGACAGAACCAGATGACGCACAGGTGCATCCATCCTGAGTCACAGTGTGCTGTCTTGGGTTAGAGTGGAAACCCAGAGCCTCTGGTAGAGGAACACCTTCAGAAAGACATCAAATAGAGGCTAAAAATAGGGCCTGAATCCTTCTGTTGTTTAAAATGTTTATGAAGTGCTGAAAGAAAGGAAAAAAACAAGAAGGAAAGGAGAGAGGGAAGGAGGGAGAAAGGACAGGGGGAGAGAAAGAACAAAGGAAGGAAAGAATGAAGGAAGGAAGGAAGGAAGGAAGGAAGGAAGGAAGGAAGGGAGGGAGGGAGGGAGGGAGGGAGGGAGGGAGGGAGGGAGGGAGGGAGGGAGGGAGGGAAGGATACTAAGCAATTTTCCATGTGAAACTTTTCTTATTTGCAAGTAGACACTTATGTCTATGGTATTCATCACACTATATTGAAATTATCAATTTACTTTTCTGCTTCTTCCAGTATAAATTGAGCTCCTTAAAATAAAACTCTGTTTCGTGGGGGGTGGGGGGGCGGGGAACTGGTTCACATAAGTTTGTATTAAATTAATTTTAGTTCTATGCCTCATTCCTTAAGGAAGAGACCTTGTCTTATACTTTTTGTGTCCTTTATAGCAGTGCTTATCAACCATAATGTGCAATCACCTGGGGGACCTTTATAAAATGAGAACTCTGACTCAGAACCCCTGCAGTAGGGCCTACCACTCTGCATGTCCACAGCTCCCATGTGATACCAGTGTTGCTTGTCTGTGGACCACATTTTGAATGGCAAGATTTTATATGACCTCAGTAATAGAAGGGAACTTATTTACTTGATCTGTGTGCATGCGTTAAAACCCAGATAATGTCTTCCATGTTCTTCTATGCCCATTCTAAATTCCGGAAGAGCCCAGGTGTAGCAGAGCACTCTCCAAGGTCTGGTGTGTCCTAACTGCCAATCAGAGCTTCAGCCAGGGGTCTACACAGCCCTTGCATTCGCCTCCTAAGTTTTATCTTCCCAACTCTATTTCCTAGCTTGTATTTCCTTTAAGATAGGGGATTGTGCCTTTTTTTCCTCCTAAGTCAAGGTCCTTTATATACAGAATGTGGTCAATAAATGTTTGAGTTATAAATCAATGCAATAGATTTGATCATTTATATCCAAACAATGGCAAACTGAAGATTTCCAATACTTTTACAAAAAGTCCCAAATATTAGACCTTGGGGAAAACTTTTGGCAGCCTTCCCCATCTCCATCCCCACACCAGTACTATTCAGTACCTTTCACACACCAATATCCACAGCTCCTATCAGTGACCGCAAACAGCCCTGCTCATGTATCAGATATGAAGTACGTAGCTGTTACTTCGACCAGATATGACGGTGCTGATGGATTCTCAGTACATTGCTGAAAAACTAACTTTTGTATTAAAAGCAATAAACCAAATAAATATTTTAATGTTGAAGTATTTATTTTAATGAATTTGGAAATTATTTTCCCTGGTGTAGCAGCCTAATTGTGTTTCTTTGGAAAACGAATCTTGGATAAAAGTTGGGTAACTTTTACCAGGGAAGGGGGACTTTCCTTTAGGTGAGGAACTCTGCAGGAAGTCACCTAATTGAATCTTTCCACTGGCCTGTCTTTAGTAAATCTCTTGTGGAGCCTGAAAGAATCTCTCTCTCCATAACATAGGGGACTTGTTTGGCTGTCAGAGATAGAGGAACATGGATCACCTAGGAGCTAATGAATGATGCTCAAGGGAAGGGGACTATTGCTGTCACTTTCATGGGGATTCTCATAGACAATTATTTTGGGCCAGACACATATCAACCAAAGTCATAAGGCTGGAGACAGGTTAATATGCTCATAATTATAATAACAATATTAATAATTTACCTTGTGGCAGTGTTTTATAAAGCCCTTTAGTATGTGTTTTCTCATTTGATCACACAATGACTCTGTAGGACTCAAAGCAGATCTCTTGAGCCAGTTTTGTAAAGAAGGAAAAAAGGATGCCCAACAGAAAAACGATGCTCACACAAGTGGTAGGTATTAAAATTAGGGATTCACACTCAGGTCTCCTAATTCTTAACTCTAGTTTTCCCACGACCCCATTTTGCTTGACAACTCTGTTAGCCGTCAGTAAACAGAGCAACTGTGGGTGTTAAGGGGAAGATTAATAGAAAATGGCATTTTGGCAAGAGGATGGTATGGGTCCAAGACTTTAGTCCCTGGACCCAATGCGTGTTGCTATGTGATGTGGACAGTCTATCTAAAAGCATGCTTATGGGTTTTTCATAAACTGACCAGACAGTGGAATTGCCTTTCCACCCCCAAACTTTCCTAGATGCAGAGATCTGAGAGCAAATTCAGAATTCCTAAGATTGGCAGGAAATGTTAGGAGGTACTTGAGGGAGAGATGCTTATACAAGCCTTCCTTGATAACAGGCTATGACCACCAAGTCCAACAAGAAGTGACACACTTGGGCTGAAGAAGGAGGAAGAAGACTACTAGTATACTTTGTGTTGCCAACTGGTCAAGGGGTAGGATAAGCATTGATGGACTTCTTCTAATTACAATAGCAGAACTGACAGTAGAACTCTATTACCAACATGACATACATTTTATGGAGGTAGAGGAGTGCAATAGTGACTGTTGAGGTCCCACTGAGGTCCTCTTTACCGAGCAGAGCACCCGTCCCATAGCTGCTGGGAGTATTGGCTGCTAAGAGTTCACAGCCGCTGCATCCTCCTGCTGAGAAAGGTCCCCAGCAAATGAAAGCCACTTCCCCCAGAAATATCTAGGACATTGTGCCTTTCCCATGCAGGCACACCACACAGGGACTGGCTGACTGATATAAGGTACATAAGGGCTGCCCCCTTTCCTCAAAATGGAATAACTCTGTGGAGCCAGTCACACTCTAAAGCTACTGGGATTAGAGGTGAGACTGAGTCTAGATTCAGCTCAATCTCCATCTTTGCTTAGCTGCTTTCTCTGCCCAACCCTGCTTTATCCACTCTCATGCAGGTTTTACCTGAGACCTCCCCCACAATAAGTCACTTGTACCAGAATACCCACATCCAGCTCTGCTTTGAAGGGACAAGCCCTAAAACCAGGAGCAATGTGTTAGTCCAAATGGATCACACTTTCCCCCCAAATCTCCACTTATTATTTAGCAGAAAAATCTAATATACAGGTTTCTGAGTTTATCCATATATACTTTTCTCTTTCTTAAAATAAGGCATAATATCCTATTTTATGCCTTGGGACATACTTTGGAATATTAATGATAGCCAATACTTATTTGGATATGTATAATGTGTTAGGCTCTATGATAAGAGCTTTCTTATTTAACTCTCACATGTTTCTGATGTAGGTCCTATTACAGTAGGTCCTCGGGTTACGTGGGAGATCTGTTCCTACGACGCAATGTAACGCGATTTTCGCCGTAAGTCGGAACCCACCTACATAAGCACCTACGTCACTCACATGGAGCACATACACAGCAGTAATGAAGAAAGACAGTGAAATAAAAAAAAAAAAAAAATTAAAAGAAAGATAACAATTCCTGACCTTTACTTGTGGTAAATAAATAATAAGAAACATAAAGCACATATGTACATATGTTGAAATCATGGAAATTTTTTTTATATAAATAAATGGAAGATGGCGATGTAACCACGAAACTATATACCTCGAGTCCGACATAACCCAAGGACTGCCTGTATTACCATTCCCATTTTATAGATAAAGGAATTGTGACCTAGAGATAAGGTACCATGCCCCAAGGTCATATAGATCGCATGAGTCAGACCTGGGATCTGAACCCAGTTTTTTGTGACTCCAGAGCAAAATCTCCTAAATACCATATTGTACTGCCTCACCATACCAAGCCAAGTTCATACAAAATGATTGCTAAAATAATCACATAATTTAAGAAAGTTCTTCCCAAGCTGTCCATTTGGTCTATCCACTTGTATAAACAATGAAATTCTGCATCAGTTTAGTTCATTGTAATGTCTGAAGCTCCTCCCACCTGGAGGAACCTGGGTGAGGGTCTGGTTTGATTGAGACATTTCTGAGGAGACTATGTTAGGAATTAAGGCTGGGATCTCTTACTGTAGGTCTGAAAGGCAGATAAAAGTTTATGTACTGGAGGAAGCTTGTGTCTAAAACTGGCATAGTATTGAGACAAAGACTTAGGAAGGATTTGTTTATTTGGGAGGTGATTCTAGAAAGCACCAGTTGGGTAGGGGGAACATGAATCTAGAGTCTTTAGGAAATTCTGTCGAACAGATCTCTGCATCGATCTTAGGGGCAAGGAAGCTGGGGAATCTATCCACCAACTCCCATTTTCTTTTGTGGTGGTCTCCTCCCAGGGATGTTAACTCCCCAGGACTTCTGGCTGCCATGGCAGAAGGCTCAGCATGCTTGTTCTGCAGCCTGAAAAAGCATTCAGGCAGAGAGTTGCAGTGATTGCAATAAGGAGCCATACAACTGCAAGGGAATCCACATAATAGTAACTGATGTCAAGGGAATATGGGGGAGGCATTGACTGCATCTGCCACAGATAACAAGACTGAAACTGGGTCATGGAGCCAAGGGTTAGAAGGGACAGCAGGAGCCATAACATGCAGCCAACATGGTGTACATTGTGAAAGCAAGAGCAAAGAGAGAAGTAGCAGAGCAATGGGGACAGATGTGGTGGATTGCTAGGACAGTGAGTGGCGATTCATATTTACCAGGATATCTGCCATTCCTAAGGCCATCTTGGTGAAAGAACAATAGCTCTCTCCCTCCAGAGTGGAAGGATAAATATTCTTGATCTAATTTCTGAACAAAGGTATGCCTAACCAGAAAATCAAAAATCTCACTCAATGTGCAATTTGTACTGTGTGCTGGGCATTTTCAATAACTTTAGAAATGTTAACTTGTTTTTAATCTTCATAATAATACTATGAGATACTCATATCATTATTATTTTTTCATAGAAAACTTGAGGCATTAAAAAGTTGAGAAAATTACCCAAGTTCACACAGCTAATGAATGACAAGCCAAGATTTGAAGACAGGTGGTCTGGTTCAGAGTCCACTATCTTAGCCATTGGGCCTCATCATGTTATATCTTTGAAATTTACTATTGGTTTTACTGGGTGTGGATTGTTTGGGTAATGTTACATATTAACATATCAATGACTCCAAAGTTTTTAATTGCTTTTTTTTTTAACCTAGGAATAAATTTATTTTTTCTAAATACATTTTTTTTTCAATTACAGTTAACATACAATAATACTATATTAGTTTCAGGTGTACTACCCAGTGATTAGACATTTATATAACTTAGAAAGTGATCAACCTGATAAATCCAGTACCCATCTTACACCATATAGTTATTACAATATTATTGACTATATTTTCTTTGCTGCACTCTACAGCCCCATGACTATCATGTAACTATCAATTTGTACTTCTTAATCCCTTCACCTTTTTCACCCATCCTCCCATACCCCCCTCTCTGACAACCCTCAAAATGTTCTCTGTATCTATGAATCTTTTTATGTTCTGCTTGTTCATTTATTTTGTATTTTAGAATCCACATATGAGTAAAATCATCTGGCATTTGTCTTTGTCTGACTTATTTCACTCAGAACAGTACCCTCTAGGTCCATACATGTTTTTGCAGATGGCAAGATTTCATTCTTTTCTATGTTTGAGTCATATTCCATAGTATACATGCACCACTTCTTTACCCATTCATCTATTGATAGACACTTAGATTGCTTTCATCTTTTGTAAATAATGCTGTAGTTAACATAAGTAAGCATGTGTCTTTTCTATATAGTGTTTTGTGTTTCTTCAGATAAATATCCAGAAGTGGAATTGCTGGGCTCTTCTTTGTCCTTGTTATGGCCTTTGTTTTAAAATCTATTTTGTCTGGTATAATTATTGTTAACTCAGGTTGTTGTTGTTTTTCAATTTTCATGAAATATATTTTTCTATCTCTTTACTTACAGTCCTTGTGTGCCTTTTCATCTAAAATGAGTCTCTTGTAGACAGCATATGTAATGGTCTTGTTTTGTTATCCATTCAGCCTCCATATGTCTTTTGATTGGAGCAATTATTCCACTTGCATTTAAAGTAATTGTTGATAATTCACATTTTATTATTCATATTTTTTACCTTTTTCTTCTTCTTAAAGAACATCCTTTAGCATTTCTTATAATACTAGTTTGGTGGTAATAAGCTCATTTAGCTTTATATTGTCTGGGAAGCTCTTTCATGTCCTTCTATTATAAACTAGAGGCCCGGTGCATGAAAGTTGTGCACTGGGGGAGGGGTGTCCCTCAGCCCAGCCTGCACCCTCTCTAATCTGGGACCCCTCAGGGGATATCTGACTGCCAGTTTAGTCCACAGGGATTGGGCCTAAACCAGTTGTTGGACATCCCTCTCACAATCTGGGACTGCTGGCTCCCAACCGCTTGCTTGCCTGCCTGCTTGATTGCCCCTAACCACTTCTGCCTGCCAGCCTGATCGATGCCTAACTTCTCCCATGCCAGCCAATTGCCCCCAACTGCCTTCCCCTGCTGGCCTGGTCACCCCCAACTGCCCTCCCCTGCTGGCCTGATTGCCCACAACTGCCCTCCCCTGCTGGCCATCTTGTGGTGGCCATCTTGTGACCACATGGGGCAGCCATCTTGTGACCACATGGGGGCAGGCATCTTGTGAGAGTGTGTGATGGTCAATTTGCATATTACCTCTTTATTATATAGGATGATAGCTTTGTTGGGTAGATTAATCTTGGTTGCAGGTCCTTGCTTTTCACCACTTTGAATATTTCATGCCAAATACTTCTGGCCTCCAAAGTTTCTGTTGATAAAACAGCTGACAGTCTGATGGGAGGTCCCTTGTAGGTAACTAATTGCTTTTTTTCTTGCTGCTTTTAACATTCTCACTTTGGCATTTTAATTATGATGTCTTCGTGTGGGCCTCTTTGGGTTCATTTGTTCTGTGCTTACTGGAATTGTATGTTTATTTCCTTCACCAAATTAGGGAAGTTTTCCATTATTATTTTTTTCAAATAGGTTTTCAATTTCTTGCTCTTTGTCTTCCCTTACTGGCACTCCCATGATGCAAATGGTAGTACACTTGAAGTTGTCCCAGAAGATCTTTAAACTATCCTCATTTTTTGGATTCTTTTTCTTTTTGTTGTTATGATTGGTGTTTTCTGCTTCCTTATCTTCCAAATACTGATATGATCCTGTTTCATCTACTCTACATTGATTCCCTATAATGTTTTCTTCATTTTAGTTTGTGTATTATTCATATCTGACTGGTTCTTTTTAATGTTTTCTATCTCTATTGTTGTTTCCTATCTCTTTGTTGATTCATTAATTATCCTTATAATGAGTGTTTTTAACTCTGCATCTGGTAGATTGTTTTTCTCCATTTTGTTTAGTTCTCTTTCTGGAGTTCTATTCTGTTCTTGCATTTGGGGCAAGTTTCTTTGTCTCCTCATTTTGGCTGCCTTTCTGTGCTTGTTTCTATGTATCAGGTAGAGCTGTTATGTTTCCCAGGCTTGGTAGAGTGGCCTTATGTAATAAGTGTTCTTGTATGGGCCAATGATGTGGCCTCCCTGATTGCCAGAGCTGGATACTTTAGTTGTGTTCCCTGCCTCTGTGGGCTTTGGGCACCCCCATGTTGTAGCTGAGCCTTCATTGCTATTGATATGTTAATGTGACCATCATGGAAGATTAGCTGTGCAGGGGCCAACCCCAGGAGTGCAGTACTCACTTAAGAGGGGCTCTGATGCCAGCTGAGTCTACCCCTGAGTGTGTTGCCTATGGAGGTGTTTGCTTAGTGTTCTGGCATGGTCTGAAACTGTCCACCAAGTGCTGTGGCTCTAGGGACTCCTGGGAGGTTCAGGTTAAGGTCACCTCTGCCTGTTCCCTACCTGGGGTCACCCAGCATGAGCTACAAAGTAATATTCAGAAGGCTGCTACTGTGTTGGACTTGGAGGTGCCCAGGAGAGGCCAAGCTGAATCAAGGTCACCTACCACTAGTGCTGGGCCTGGGGCTATTTAACAAGGGGCACACTAAGGCCAGATGCCTCTTGTGGGAGAGAATTTAGGAAATTCGCCAGCATGAGCCAAAACAGGCCATTTTCATGTAATACTGGTTTGGTGGTGATAGACTCATTTAGCTTTTTTGTTTGTTTGGGAAGCTCTTTTGTATCCTTCTATTACAAATGATAACTTTGTTGAGTAGATTAATCTTGGTTGCAGATCCTTACTTTTCACTACTTTGAATATTTTGTGCCAATCACTTCTGCCTCCAAAGTTTCTTTTGAGAAATCTTGGGTGGGCCTCGGGTTGCGGGGCGGGGGGGGGGGGGTCTCAGGAAATCACCAGGGTGGGGTGAACACGTTAGACAGGTTGATGGAGACACATATAGTGCCCACTTTTGGGGTCTGTGGGAGGCGGGCCAGCAAAGAACAATGGGCTCTGCCAGCACTTCTGTCTGAGAGAAAGCTGCTCTTTCAGCTCTTTCCCAGATGCCAGACAATTCAGTTCTTCCCATATGTCCCTGGCAATTTTCTTGTTGCCACCCCAGCACTATTGCTCAGAGCAAGTGAGTCCATGTAAGTCTGTGCAAGGGACCTTTAAGAGGAATGCCTGGGACTTTAGAAGCCCTCAGGCAGTCTTATGCAGCCACCATACCTGTTGGTTTTCACAGTGAGAAGTTATGGGTACTTCTCTACCTAGTATTTGAACTCTGGGCTGCAGAACCTGGGGTGGGGCTAGGACCCACTCATTCCACAGAGGGGACCTCTGCAGCCCAGAAATCTCTCCCAATTTTTATCTGCCACATGTGAGTGTTGGACCAGCCCCTTCCTCATCTCTGCCACTTTGCCAGTCTCCATGTGGCTTCTTGTTTTTACCCTAAAGTTGTAAGACTTCTGTTCAAATAAATTTCAGGCCTATCTGAATGGTGGTTGTTCTGTATTTTAGTTGTAATTTTGATGTGGTTGTAGGAGGCTTCGAGTACCACATTTACCTGTGCTGCCATCTTGATGGAAACCCCTAATGACTACTCTTCAATAATAACAAACATAGCAACAACATCTATTGAGCATTTACTTTGTGCTAGTCATATGTTCATTTATTTACTATATTAACTCATTTAATCCTCACTGCAATGCTTTCACTCTTTCATTCTCATAGTAGTTTTGGCAAACCAAAGATTAAGGAGTAGAGAGATTAAGTAACCTGCACAAAATCACTTTCACACGGCTCATAAGTCATGGGTACAGCATTTAAAACTAGGTAGTCTTACTCTAGACACTCTGCTCCTAACTAGACCCTATCACAATTCAAAAGTGAGTTATCTGCACCTGGCCAGCTCTTTCTCCATCAGAATGTAGAGACAGGTGGGGTAAATAAGCTGAGGGGGATTTTGAATCCCTTGCTATATGTCATTTTCGAAACAGTGGCAAGAGATGTTGGTTAGAATCAGCAGTCATGGAGCAGGCAACCACAGAGGAGAGAATTCCCATTTTGGATTAGGCATAACCTGCTGTCAGCAAAGAACCTGGATGGGAATGCAGAGACAACACAGAAATAGGGTGATTCAGACAGAAGAGAGGGTAACAGAGCTCCAAGGCCAGGCAGGCTCTGCAAGTCACCATGTGGCCACAGCAAGTCACTCACCTGCTCTAAACCTGGTTTTCTCATCAGTAAATTATGGGTAAGGACAACTCCCAATACACAGAGTTTTGAGAAGAATGAATAAGTCAAAACTTTTAGCATCATTTAAGCAGTTCATTATTGAATAAATGATAGCAAAACCTTTCCAATCATTCTATTATTATCATTTTTTAAGGAACAAGTCAAATCTCCATTTCTTTTTTTTAAAATATATTTTATTGATTTTTTACAGAGAGGAAGGGAGAGGGATAGAGAGTTAGAAACATCGATGAGAGAGAAGCATCGATCAGCTGCCTCCTGCACACCCCCTACTGGGAGAATGTGCCTGCAACCAAGGTACATGCCCTTGACCGGAATCGAACCCGGGACTCTTCAGTCCCCAGGCCGATGCTCTATCCAGTGAGCCAAACCGGTTAGGGTATCAAATCTCCATTTCAAACATTTGACATCTTGGCCCCACTTTTCATATAGAGCCCCTTTCCTCATTCCTCCTTCCTCTTAGACATAATTTAAGCTGTTTTCCCTCTGTATCTGACTCATTGGAAAAGAATAATGTTAGTACTTTTGTTATAGCATATGATCTTCTTTAGTCCTAAAGGAATGACTGATTATTTTCACCAGTGATGACAATACAGCTATATTGGTAAGTATTTTATTTCACTATATTTGGAGCTGTTGCGTACTGCCTCTGGGCCACAGCTCTGTTTCATACAATCTGGTGAGTGCCCTTAGCTTTTAGGTGTGTTTCAGAGGCAATGACTTTGCCAACTCAATCTGCATAATTCCATTTATTTGTTTTTGGGAGGAGAGACCTTGCCAGATCTATTGATTCTTATAATAGGGTCTGAGGATCATGAGGTTCTTCCATCTCTTCATGGCAACAGAAGGAACAGGGATCAAAAAGCTGGGCCATTCTCTTCAGTAGAAACGCTACATGTTACTACATAGAGAAATAGTGTTTCTCTTCCACCAGTACCACAAATAATTAGCCTATGTCCTCCACAGAATCCTGAAAAATTAGCTGTTTCCCACTCAAATATGGATAAAATATACAGATATTAGATGTCCTTCAAGATCCTCATTCTTCCTCATTAGGCATCCGTCTGAAATGGTTTCAGTGTGTGTTAACATCATTTGGGTTTTTTTCTAAAGATGCAAATTCCTAAGACATCTCCAGCAATTCAGATCTGTAACTCTGGGCAGGGCTCAGGTCACCAATAGATTGAATGGGCTTCACAATACTCTCTGCTACACACATGTACCCTTCAGATTCTGATGTAAATGGGTCCCTGTACTGCATGTTGAGGAGTGCTCTAACAGGCTCCAACAGGCTGTCTATATTTTCGGTTTGCTATGTCCCTTTGTTATTGAGGTGAGCTTCACAGAGTGCTTAGCTAGTCTCACAGAAATAATCTAATTATTTGAAAATGATATGAAAAAAAATCATAGGAACAGTATTTTGTTCTAGTGGCATGGAAAAGAAAGATAAAGGGTTTGGAGTTAGGCAAACCTTAATTTAAATCCAGACTTGATAAATTACTACCTGCGTGATGATGGGAATATCAATCTCTCTAAGTCTCTGTTTTTCATTTATAAATGAAATAATAGTCCCTGAAAGTTTATCTTGAAGGTTAACTAATATATCTTGGTTAAATACAAAGCAGTGTAAACAAGTCGCCCAATATGAATTTAGATAGAACAGATCA
>NW_005871410.1:909789-925342 GCF_000147115.1 Myotis lucifugus | reverse complement strand
TGACTCTCAAACCTTAGGGACAGTGTAGAAAAGCAGTGCCACCAGATATGACAAACCTGTGGTCCCAGTGTTTCCTCCCTGCATAGGAGGACCATATCAGTGTGAATACAAAAGCACTCCTTCCTCGGGGACCAACACCAGCAGGTATAAAAGGTTTATTGATTAACTTTCCACAGACAGCCCCTCAGTCATGATCCAAGATGTTAGCCTTTACAGAGGTCACATTAAGCTGCCAAATTATTCTGTTAGGGTCTGTTTGGTGCTGGCTAGATCTTCTATCAGGCAGTCTGAATGTGAAAAAATAAAAACAATTATTTTAACAAAGCATTAAAATAGTTGCCATGACAAAACAACAAAACACAACTTTATTCATGGATTTATTTATTTTACAGTTTTGTATTATTTTTATATTAAATCACAATATGGGGATAAATTAAGAAGTCACACTTTTTCAAGGCCTGCTGCCTCTACAGGTCTTAATCTGTCCTGGATCTTGCCTGCTGGGGGAAAATTTAGATAGGTAGCTACTCCCTTGGGAGGATGGTAAGGGTACTGAGATCAACCCTCTTGAACCCAAAGTTCTCCTTCTACCCAAAGCCTTATAAGTTTCTATGAAAATGAGAATGTTATCTTAAATCATTAATAATCATTGTTGGTGATTAATACTAAATATACATGCTCAACATTGTAAAGCGTTCACTTCTAAGAAGGAAAATAATAGGTCATAGATAATATTATGACAGGAATACACTTTCATTTTGAATTGTGAGAGAGACAATGATCTATGTAGAAAGTATGATTTTAAGAGATGCAGTTAGTAATGTAGAGAAAGATATGTGTTTGGTCATTTAGATGACCAAACATATTTCTCATATATATTTGGTCTTAGTCTAGTCCAAGTTTCCTGGCTCACAGTTCCCAAAACCCTTGGAATTTCTTAAGGTGTGAGAGTGACATAGGTGCCTTTTGTTATGTTAATGAGGAGGCACCTAAGGATGGTGGCTGGTTGCCAGTAGATTCAACCATGAGATTAGAAAGTGGAAAATTTCCTTGTCACCTCCTGACCTCCTAGGAGGGGAGAGGGGCTGGATATAGAGTTGAATAAGCAATGGTAAATGATTTCATCAACCATCCCTGTTTAATAAAGCCCCCATAAAAACCTTAGAGAACAGGGCTCAGATTAATTTGGGTTGGTGAACACGTGGATATTTGAGTAGAGTGGAACACCTGGAGAGATATAGAGGTTCCACGCCCTTTCCTCAAATTTTGCTCCATGCCTCTCTTCCATCTGACTATTCCTGAGATATATTCTTTTATAATAAACCAGTGATCTAGTAAGTAAAATATTTCTCTGCGTTCTGTAAGCCACTCCATCAAATTAATCAAACCCAAGGAGGGTGTCATGGGAACCTCCAATTTATAGTCAGTGGTTCAGGAACACAGGTAACAACCCAAACTTCAACTGCCATCTGAAGTAGGGGTGACACAGTTTTGTGTGATTGAGCCCTTTACCTGTGGAATCTAATGCTATCTCCAGTAGACAGTGTCAGAATTGACTTGAATTATAGGACATCCAGCTTGGATCCAAGAATTGTGCCTCAGTATAAATTGTGTCATACTCTTAGTGGTGTGGGAAACCCCTCCCTCCACACATTGGAATTGAGTCCAGAATTGAGTCCAGAAACCTCATAAGAAGAGGGAAAGGTGGGGGCTTGCCTGGGGTGGGAATGACTGGGGTGTGTGTGGGGGGGAAGGGTCAATTGGGGAAAAAGGAGACATATGTAAAACTTTAGACAAAAAAATAAAGAAAAAGAAGAAGAGGAACAATCTTCAAGTGGAAGTAGAGCACCGAGTGGAACATAGAGCCGTATGGAGAGCATGAGAGCATTGTGAAGTAGCTGAAGGATTAAAAAGAGGAATAATGGGGTTACGGTAATTCTGCCCAGAGCACATACTGTTCATAAAGCTGTAGAGGGACAGCAACATGCTTTGTAGTCCAAAGGAATAGAGCCTAGGCTTCTCTTAGCCTGAACTCCAAATCTTACTTTCTGACCCAGATTTCTCTGTCTAAATATAAGTGGAATCTTATGGGTCCTTTTCTGAACATGAATAATTATACAGTGATCAGTTTGTATTCATTCATCTTGGCTTATTATTTAACTGTAATTGCCACTTCAACTTGATTTTGCTTGTATTGTTTCATTCTGGAAATCTTGTCTCCCTGAGTCATAATCTCTTTGAAAGGATTGGGTCCTACCTTCTCCAGCATTTCCCCCCACTGCAGAAGATTTGGTGAATCCAGAAAATGCCAGGTGACTGATCACTTACCTGACCCTTTTCCTTCAACAAATTAGGCCTCAGTTCCTACGGTTGACTCACTGTTCCTGTACCAGCCAGGGGGGGTATTAAGGCTCAGGTCCTTTGCTGGGCTATGCAGACAAGGATGGAGTAAGGATAGTGTGTGGTGGGGAGCACTGTATCTGCAACACATTCTTTGAAGATATAAGTTATTGGAAAATGCCAACGATTCCAAAGAAGCTACTGTTACTGCAATCTGAAAGTCAAATGAAATTGATGAGTATCACAAATATCCTAATGATTTTCGCTTTTCTGCTTCTGGTATGATTCTGATTAGACTCCTATGGTAGTATCACGATACTTCATCTGGCATGGGTCCATAGATTTTAAATTCATTTATTCACATTTTTATTGAATAACTACCATGTGCCAGGCACTTTTCTAGAGACTGGAACATGACTTTAGAGCACAAAGAATATAAGGTTGCTACTAATAATCTTTTTTTTTTGTACTTAATTTTTTTATTTTTTATTTTTTTTAATTTGTTTTTTTTTAATTAAATTTTTATTGTTAAGATTATTACAGTTGTTCCTCTTTTCTCCCCATAGCTCTCCTCCACCCAGTTCCCACCCCACTCTCTGCCCTTACCCCTCCCACTGTCCTCATCCATAGGTGTACGATTTTTGTCCAGTCTCTTCCTGCACCTCCACACCCCTGGTTCTACTATATTCACCAGATTACTCTGTTCATCATATTTTTTATTCACTTGATTTTTAGATTCACTTGTTGATAGATATGTATTTGCTGTTCATAATTTTTATCTTTACCTTTTTCTTCTTCCTCTTCTTAAAGAATACCTTTCAGCATTTCATATAATGCTGGTTTGGTGGTGATGAACTCCTTTAGCTTTTTCTTATCTGTGAAGCTCTTTATCTGACCTTCAATTCTGAATGATAGCTTTGCTGGATAAAATAATCTTCATTGTAGGTTCTTGGTATTCATCACTTTGAATATTTCTTGCCACTCCCTTCTGGCCTGCAAAGTTTCTGTTGAGAAATCAGCTGACAGTCGTATGGGTACTCCCTTGTAGGTAACTGACTTTTTTTCTCTTGCTACTAATAATCTAACAGAAAACTACCCTCTTCCTCTTCTACCCAATCCACATAAAGGATTAAAAATAGGAATTGCCATACATTCATTGCCCACTATTGGTAGACCTTTGAATTTATTTTCTCATTTAATCCACACAACAAAACTTCATAAAACTGAAGCATGGAAAATTAAAGAATTTTTTCAAGATCTCATGACTACCAAATGGCAGAGCCAAGATTTGAACTGGGGTCTTTCCCCTTTAATCCTAGTTATATTGGTTTTTCAACAAATTCACCAATACCCTAGGATTTCTTCTCATCAATATATCAATTCTTATCGCTGCCAACGTTATCTATCTGATCATTTCTCGATTCCAATGAGTCAAGCATGGTTTATAGTAGATCCCATATTACTTCATAATTCTCTGCAGGCATGTCTCAGAACTATAACACTTGGCCTAAAAGCTAATGTCAGAACACACATAGTTCTAGATATGTGGAAAACTCCTGCAACTTGACAGATGATGAGGATTCATTCAGAAATTACATATTAGTGATGGTGCCATTCCTTGAAGCTCAAATGCCAAATTGCAGGCTGCTCCATAGAGCTAAGCTTCACCACAGTCTAAGCATGGCCTGGGTCTAACCCATTCAGGCTGTGCCAGCAAAACCCAAACCTCCACTGGTACTCCCTCTTATTAATGATTAACTCTGTCCCCAAGTCATGACAGCTAAGCAGGACCCAGGGCAGAGTTGCCCTAATCCACAAAATAGAAAGCATAAATCTATGCTGCCCTTTTCTCCTCTTTCTGCTTTCTCTCTTTCACACTATGTATCTAGTAACCACCAACTCCATCAATTCCATAACCTAACATGCTGTCGAATATATCCTTATTTTTCATCCCCATCCACATTGGTTCAAACCCTCATCATGTATTGCAAGATTACTGCAGTTTCTTTCTAACTGGTGTCTCTACATCCAGTTCTGCAACCACCATTGCATCTATTCTATGCATCGATGCTGCCAGAGTTATCTTTTTAAAAATCCAAATCTATAACTCTAGTATATTCAAAATTCCTCACTGGCTCCCCATTGACCACAAAAGATAAATTCTCAAAAGCTACACTTGAAGGGCTAATGATCTGGCTTACTTCTAACTTTGCATACTTCTTTTAAGTCTCTCCCAATATGAATATCATAACATTCCCCAAATATGCACAACACTTTTACCTCTATGCTTTTGGACATGCTTTTCTGTCTGCCTAAAACACTTTTTTTCCCCCTCGTGGTAACTACTACTCACCCTTTAAAACCCAACTAAAGTATTAACTCCTCTGGAAAACATTTTCTAGCTTCCCTTTACACACTTAGTTATTACTTATTTTGTGCTTTCAAAGTACCTTTTACATATAATTATTTATACACTTGAACATAATTGAAATTTATCCGTTAATTCGACTATAATCTCCTCAAGGTTAGGGGCAGATTTTACCACTCTTCCCTACTTGGGTAGTCAGTGCTTGACACATTCATTATTCAGCAAGCATCTTTTTTTTTTTTTTTTGCTTTCTCCCTACCAAAATCTCTATTTGCTCATTTACAGAATTAGGGGCTTGGGTGAAACCAGTTTAACAAATCCTTCTAGCCAAATAATTTTTAATCAACTAACTCATATGATGTATGGTTCCTTCAAGTCTTTGCTCAAATATTTTTTTAGTGAGTCCTTTTCTGACCACCCTTTAAAAATTCCAACACTCTCTTCTGGCACACTCCTCATTCTTTTTTCCTGCTTTATTGTGTTTATAGCACTTTTCTCTATAACATACTCCTTAATTAACTTAAATGTTTTATTTTTGTCTCTTTTCACTACAACTAAATCCCCATGAGGGCAGAACATTTTACCTATATTGCTCACTGCTGTATTTGTGGCACCCCCGATGATGGCTGGCTAGCATATACTGCACTCTGAAATGAGTATCTGTTTACTGAATGAACTCTCAAATGTCAGAGGCATGAAAAAGGGATCATCTCATCAACCAATTTTTTTTTAAATCTAGCAATCAGTGGTCAATCCAGTAGCTATGGAATGTGGCCAAACAGTGGGTCCTGCAGGCAACTGAAAAACAGAGCCATATAACTGGAGTAAAGGAGTGGAGTTAGGAGTCGCAGATAGGACTCACTCAATAGACCCTGCAAATAATCCTGCCATGTCATGGCCACATTCTCACCACACTTTGTGCCCCACAAGATACACTGTGACTGGTGGAGGGGGTCCAACCCACAGGGCAAAGCTAGAGAAGTGTGTCTTCTAGCCTCTCCTTTCTTTGTTCTTCTGATGATGGCTGCCCTTTGGAACTTAGGGACTTATACTTCCTCCAGTCTTTTCTATCACAGGATCTCTAGAAGACTGCTCCATACTGAAGCACAAAATACTGGTGGCACCTGTGATCTCTCTTGACAGGGACCTACAACTTAAACTACCGGAACCAAGCTCCTTTGTTAGTTAAGAGCTTAGTTGGAACTTTACACAGTGGCAAATAGAAGGAGAAGATGGTGTCTTTCTGATGTCACTGACTTCCTGCCATTCAACTTGCAATAACCACTTATGCGTAAACAAGTGTAACTAATAAAATATTTTGGAAGCACCCCCCTATGTTTATCAGTAGGTCAATCACTTTTTCACACTCTATTCTCCATTTTCAGACTTAGGTATGAGGTTGGAGTGAGGGTATAGGACAGGGGTCCTCAAACTACGGCCCGTGGGCCACATGCAAATACAAATATTGTATTTGTTCCAGTTTTGTTTTTTTACTTCAAAATAAGATATGTGCAGTATGCATAGGAATTTGTTCATAGTTTTTTTTAAAACTATAGTCCGGCCCTCCAACGGTCTGAGGGACAGTGAACTGGCCCCCTGTTTAAAAAGTTGAGGACCCCTGGTATAGGACATGGCATTTAGAAAGCAAAAAGTCCAAAATCTACCCCTTCCTGACTGGTTTTTACCAGAAGAGATCTTTAAGGAACCACATAGAAAGTCTATTTTTTCCAGTCCTGGGTAATTTGGGGGGAAGAACAGAATCAAATAGTGATTAAGGGTGGTAAATTTCAAAGTTCTTGCCTACCCAAAACCCTTGATTCAGGGACAAACAACAATAAAGGGGGTCCTTTGATAAGAATTCTGATAGGATCAAAGAGCCTGAGGACTTGGAGGCTAGTAGGTGCTTTGGGAAATCTCCCTGGCCACAGGAGGGGGAGCCTTTACACAAAGAGCTACTGTACTCTCCCTCCTACAGGAAGGCAGTGGCACTGGGACGGTGGGCACTAGGCAGCTAGAAGGCTTCCTATTTCCCTTTGTCTGAGGAGAATGTACTAAGGGACTCTGAGGTGCCCGTTTGTCCCAGAGGAGAGGGAGGAGGGCAGAGAAGCATAGAACACAGTAAAACAGCAAAATCCTGCACTTGGAACAAAAAAGCCATTGCAGATTCAGAATTCGGGACTACATTTTAAAATGCCCAGGATTAACAAAAATAAATAAATAATAAAATGCCCAGGATTGTAGGCTATAGCGGTGGGTACTAGCTGGAACTTGCTTCCCCGACTGGCCGCTCTGTAGCCCAAATCAGAAAGAATCCCTTTAATACTGCACAGTTCTGAGGAACCTTCCTCTTCTTCCACTCGTAGATAACATAAGTCATAACCAGACACTGCCTTGAAAAGGAGCAGAGGAAAGAGAGAAAACAGAAAGAGAAGATGAATTATAGGAAAATGGAGAAGCCACGTTTGCTTTGAATATCTGTATGTGAAAGTGAGTATTGCTGCCATCTTTGTGCATTTGAGGGTGTTTCCCAGAACTCTTTAGAACCTGGGTGTAGCAAATTTTTGCACCATGGAATGAATATAAACCTCTAGGCTAAAATTAAAATTCGTGAGTGGGCCATGACCAAGAGGGGATTTGCAGATGCAAATAAAAGATGGTGAGCATAAGGTAGAGAAGTTAACACTAAATCCCCTTTGCTTCTTGGTCTGTAAAGGTTGAAAAGTAGAGCTAACTTCTCAGAGGGAGGTTTAAAACTATCAGCATCAATTCAAGATTGGGACATATTTGGAGATGGTATTTGTGCAAGAAGAAATTGGACTTAAACAACTAATCAGAAAGAGAACACCCAGCTAGTAGTTCGTCAATTTAGTCCACCCAGGAAGATCCAAGAGTCAGCTAGTAGCTTCATTGTCAGTCTTATGAGAGCAAGATAAGTGAATACCCATCTCTCTCTTAAGCCAAAGAGGTGAGGTTAGAGAATAATTACTTTCTGGAAGTAAAAAGGGCCACAGTTAGAGATTGGGTTGAGCACTAATCCATAGTTCCTGCTGCCTTTAGATAGAGATAGTTGCTCATCTCCACTCCAGGACTGAACATCCACTAGATGTTTATCCCAGCTCAAGGAAACATTTTCAACATACAATCTGCAGTTCCTAGAGGGTGGGGGATAGGGTGAAGCAATTGGCCAGGATTGGGAAAAGACTATATACCCTCTTGCACACCAAATAGTGATATAAAATAAAAGATTCCATCAGGACCCAGATTTGCTAGCTACACTTGGGTATAAATTAAGAGAAAAAGGGAGGGGTAGTACCTTAATCACGTGTACCTGGTCTGCAGGAATACAAAATTTAGCATGTTAGCATTACATGTTTGAAATATCTCCCAATTTAGAATCCCTATCAATAAACTTATCTGTCTCCTTACATCCTGCCCAACTGCCATTTGTTGGACAGGCTGAAGTTAGAAACAAGGGGACAGAGTCCACTGCAGAAGTGGGATAGTAACTATATAGTAGAAGGAGTCTCAGGCAGGGAAAAAAAAAAAAGGAGGGGGCAGTGAGAGGAAAATCTGATTGTTGCAGTCTGGGACAATTTTTATTTAAAAACTGAGTCAGAAAAGAAAAACAGGTAGGCAGCTGTTAAGGATTTCATGCTTCTCTTCTGCACACACATTTAGAAGTCAAGACGAAGGGGGTGGTGCTTCACAAACATCTAAATAGCTTTGGATACGCCCAAGGATTAGGACTAAGTGGCAACCTTCCCCCAATGGGAATACAAAACCTCAGAAGAAATTCTTCATGGCACTAGCTGACATGGAGCAAGGCTAGCAGAACTGAAGTGGCAGTGGGTGGTAGATAGATGGATGATCCTGAGCCAGAACGCATGCCTTGCAAGAGTAGGTTCCTGGTATTCAGGGCACACAGAAGTTCCTATATCTATAAGAAGGGGACAAAATGTGAAAGCAATGCTGGACCTAGAGATTGCAGGGGGAAAGATGTATAGATTCCTATGAATGATGGTTTTTTTGTGTGTGTTTTTTTCCTTTTGCACAGTTTATTTCTTAGTTCCTCCAGCAATCAGCATAGTATTGGACAAGTAGTAATTTATTTTCTTTTTTTTTAATTTTCTTTTTTTTTTACTTTTATTGTTGAAAATATTACATATGTCCCCCTTTGTATGCGTATAAGTATAACCAATGGACACAGACAATAGGAGGGTGAAAGTCTGGGCTGGGAGAGGTCAATGGGGGGCGGAGGTAAAGAATGATGACTTTTAGACCAGGACAAAGGTCCGGGGTCCAAGACTGAAGTGGTGAATGTCAGCACAAAAGCTGGATAGACCAACTATGGAGCAGTCCCAACCAGCTGCTTTTCAGCAGGGTTCAGCTAAAATCCATAGGAATATATATGAATCTGAGACCCTTTCTTTTCCCCTAACTGCCACAAAATCATGTCAACTATATCCTTTCCCTATACAGCTGGTTATATTAGAGAAGTGCAGGCAGGGAAAGAGGAAATCTGGGAGACTAAGGATACAACCTAAAGAGCCTAAGCATCTGCCTAAAAGGATTGTTAAATTCTACTGCACTCAGTGTATTGGGTTATACCAAAAGTTAGACACTGCCTGTTTCTCACATGCAATTGGTTTGTGAAGAAGGTCAGATGAGTGATAGAATTAAAAAAAAAAAACAAACTACTTCCTTTGAGCATCTGAGGGTAATATAGTGAGTACTTTTGTAATCCTGTTATATTATACATTAAGTTAATAAGGAAAGTGTCCAAAAAGCCATTTAACAAGAAAACTTTTTATTGATAGAAAAGCAAAACAAATTTTCCATGAATTCTAATATCTGTTTTATTATTGTTTCTTAGATATATTCGAGTTCAAAAATCAGTTTTTCTGTTGTTGTTCTTGTTGTCATCACTATTGTTAATCTCTCTATAAAAACAACTCAATTAAGTCACAAGTCTCTGCCTCACATAGAACCACTTCATAAGACATTGTCCCCGATTAAAGTTAATTAAATTCTTATTCTTAGCTAAGCATTCCTACATGGCACCAATTGTATTATTAGGTTGGTGACATTAATAAGTATTGATGTTAAGCCATCAGTTATTTCTCAAATGCTATCAAATAAACTAAAAAAAAATCAGAATCAGGATAAATTATTATTCAATCAATGATTAAATACCACTCTATAAATCAATCAATTTATGTGAACCAAATATCTATAAGCCACAATTATTAGTTTCAACAGAGGCTGGCCTAGATAAGTGGCTTTTCAGATTCAGATTCAAAGTGAACTTGAGGAGTCTGGCCAGATTAGATGAAAGTTTCTGGTTCTAATTTAACCTACAAGTTCCACATAATATCAGCTAGCATTGCTCAACTGTCAGCCACAGAAAAGAATTGAAAGCATATGTCGTCACAATGAAAAAAAATAGAATTTTGAACATTATCTAATTAATTCAATTGATATAAATAGAAATGATGGAAAAGTCAGATGCCAAAGTTTTTAAAGCTAATTTATCCATATTTTCCAAAAACTACTTATCAAACTAAACATATAATGGTCATATTTTTACTTTACCTTTAGCTATGCAGATATGTTTTATTTCCACACAACATATAGATTAAAAATAGAAAATCGAGCAACAATCCAGGTTTGTGGTCTAGGTGGTCCTAAACCTCTTCTAGATGTTTTTTGCTTTCCACCTAGATATTAAGACCACATAGATATGGTCACAAGTTCATTATCATTGCAAACTTGAGTCACTACCTATGAAAGGAAGCTTATCTAATTACCAATTTCCCAAGCCAACCAGAACTCTCCCCTTTCATTAAATAAAGAGAAAGGCATTCAGATTTGACCCCAGAGAAATAAGTACATGCATATACCTGACTTCTCAGTATCCTCTCTGGATAAGAGGATGGAATAACTATTTGGTTTCCATCTCATTCTTGTAATGGCAGAAAAGAGAATACAAAAAGTCGATTTTAAATTTGTACAAAATGTATGTATATATAAATACATATCTATGGGTGTATATAAATTCTAAAGAAGATTATATCCATCTACATCTTTAAGATTCAGAGTCCCATACAGTTGACATAATGGTATTCTCTCTCCAATTTTTTTCATTTTTAAAAACAATAAGAATCAAGCATGCCACCTTATTAATACTGAATAGCAAGTGCAGAAGTTGAGCTATATCTATAGGGATTTGAAGCAATTAGTTTGACGGGACATCAGTGAATAAAATCTTTAAGATAGATTTAGCTATTTCCAGATTGTCTTTTGTTTTATATTAATGAAATCCAAAATGCTCTGTTTATACATCCCAAACTCCTTAGATGGTCAATTGAGCTCTTATAAGAAGCAATACTTTAAACAGGATCTGTGCAAATTGCTTGGATATGTGCCTATTGCAATAATTTGGTGGGACTGGCATGACTAGAATTTCAGGTAATTCTCTCTCTCATAAAGAGTCTCAAGTGATATCGCTGGAAGCTTAAGGTTCTGAGAATATTAAACTCAGCATGAAATTTGACTCACAAACCACATCATCTTCACACACAGCAGTATTAAAAATATTAAACCAGAGTCAATTAATGGAGAAAGGCACACATAATTTAAAGGTGCCCAATAAGAGTATGTTATGGATGTGTGCCCATGTTTAGCGATATCAAGATATTTTTTAAGAACAACATTCATAATGCTATCATTTCTTCTGTTTCCTCTATTCCTTTGGAGGTAAATTACACAGGACAATTTCATAATTACCCTTGGAGTCTACAGGCTGCTCCTTGGAAGGGGATTATTATTATTGCATGCCTTGAATGCACTATGATTCATAAGGCAAGAATGTATGAGTGGCTTCAGCACCAAGGAAATGGAATCATCATCCAGCATTGCTCACAACAGAACATCTTATTGCTTTTAATAAAATGGGAAATTATTCACTATAAAGAGTGCACCAAATAAGGGGTAGAAAGTAATGCTCATGCACTTAGTGGAGTTCAATGGAAATGAAGAAGCTCCCTTCTGAGTCCTTGATTCTATTCAAATTTCAAATCCAAAAGTCATTCTGTAATAAGGTATTAAAGAGCTACAACCAGATGAGGGTGAACTACAAATATTAATGGACTTTCTTCTACACAGTGCCTTAGTCCTTCTGATGTACAACGTATAATTCTGATGCACTAAAGGGTTTCCTAGTGGCCTGAGGGAGTTAATGCACTCTTTTACTTATACTAGGAAGTGACTAAGGCACTGGAGAGAATCTGGTTCATTGTTTAATATATTGTATCCAAAGATTATATACCTGGTCTCCCTAATATGACCACATGGCATGCTTAAATGATGATCCTCTGTGCTTTAGGAAAGGACTTGAGTGAATATCTAATGGGTGATTAAAATTAAGCTTATTTAATTATTTTTTATAAAAGATGCAGACTGAGTTTGGGCGAATTAACCTCAGAGGTAATATTTTTCTCTGGGAAAAAGCACATATGCTTGGAACCGGGACAAAGAATCTAGAACTACTAATTATTTGGGAGGGGATGCACTTAGGGGCACTGTTGCTTTATACCCTGCAGGTTAGTAAGGACTCCTTTGGTTGAGCTTTTTGTATAACGTTCTCACTCATACGTTTTCCAAATGTTTGAATAGCTGTCAAGGATTGGTTTCCAAGAAGGGATGTCACTGCATATAATTAAGATTGTAATATGTTCTGCTCTCACCATCATCAGTCCAGGGGAAAAAAAGTGGTAAGCAACCATGGGTGGACTCCATTACTAGCATAGATTGCCTTCTCTGGCATCAGGAGAGGGAACAAAAAAAACAACAACAACAATTAATCTTTTTCTCTCACTCTCCGTGTTTTTCAACCTTTCTTCATGTATTCATTGAAGTTAGGTAAGCCAGACTCATAAAGAGAAAGAGAACACTTCCTTTGCCACATTTCAAATGCAAGCACAGATTTCTAAGTAAGCAAGCTGCAAATATTTTTATCCTATAAGTAGTTACTGGGCTTAACTTCTCTTGAAATTTACATGTCCTGTCATCCAAATTGCCCAACATCCCCACCAGTCTCACCTCCAAACACATACAGTACAAGCAAGCATACACACTACTGCCTCCAGGTGGTAATTGCATGCAGGGAGGATTACAGGCACTGTTTAAATATTAGCCATGTTTTAATAGATGGCATTCCTGCACATCCATTCTTTGTTTTCTATTGTGGTTGTTTCTGTTATTTGCAAAAGAAAAACATATGTGTTATATTTATATAACAGTCTACTACAGAGTAAGATACAAAAGAACACTTCTGGAAACAGTAGAAGTCAGACCTGCACCACTGAATTTCTCATCCAGTGATAACCATTATACCAACAGCTGGAAATTAGAACAAGAATATACAGTTTGGAGGATGTATAACAGAACTATAGTTTGCTTCTGTATTTGGTACCAATGTAATAAATGTATAACAAAGGTGTACTTCTCCTAAAAATTAAACAGAAACATTCTGGTTGGTTAGATACTGCACTTTCAGTACTGAACATCACCTAATAGTTTTGTTTTGTTTGTTTTTTTACAAAAAAAAGGTAACTTATACAATATTAAATATTAAGAAAACCTATAGTACACACAAACCCGGTTGTAGAAAAAGAAGAAAGAAACCAACAAAAAATAGAATAGTCACTTTCCAAAAAGCCCCTCCTTCGCCTGCACAACCAAAAAAAGTAACCAGTTCTGTGAGGCTATTTCAGCACCAGACCTGGCTGGACAGCTCCCGGGTCCTTTGCGAATCCTGAAAATGCCACAAGTCAAAGGTGTACAGGTAGGGGTGGGGCAGAGAGCTGAAGCAGTAGATTTTTAAAAACTAATTTAAAGATTTTTAATGTACTTATGCTCGGCCAGCGAGGGGCATATCTAAAAGTAAATTAAAATGCCTGGTCCTGGAAAAGGGAATGGTTAACTAAGGAGTGAGAAGAGGAATGACTGGAGAGCAGTACCTGTCATAACGTTTTTCTGGGACTGTCTCTGCGGCCTCTGGTAGTCCTGGCGCTTAATGTAGACGTTTTCTTCATCATATACTATTGCCTGAGCCTGGCTGAGGGAGGGAATGAGGAAGGGAGGGAATCTGACGGGAAAGTGAAAGCTTGGGGGGCGGAGGGTAGGGGAACCTTAACCTGACAGCTATGTACAACACACGGGGCCCCTCCACTCTTTGCTCCGGGTTAAAACCTGTTATATATTTGGTAGCATGTGCGGTTTCTCCTCCTTATTGTGGGGGGGCGCAGGGTGGAGAGGGAAGACGCATCCTTCCTTGACAATGAGAAATTACGTGATTTGTCATGCGCTTGGATTGTGTTATTAGTATTATAATAATTACTATAAATATTAATAATAAAGTATTCTTATCAGCGTTATTTCTTCTTCCGAGACTTTCCTTACCCAATATTTACAAATACCGCACAGTGCCTCGGCGGAGGAGAAATAGTAAGGGAGGGCAAACAAGGAAAGAAGGAAAGGGAGAGGTCAGAGAAAAGTGAGAGGAGGGACTGAGGGGAACAGCGAGGACTGCAATGATGCTGGAGACAAGAAGGGGGAGGAGAGGGGCTAGACAATCAGGACAGTACCACCGTTTGCAAAAGGGCCTCGCCAGCTGTGTCCAAACAGGAGGAGGTGGCATGTGCTCCTTGCGGACTGGGGACGGGCGGCGGAGGCGGAGGAGCATAGGGACCCTGGCATGGGAGGCCTGGGGTTGAGGAGGAGGAGGAGGAGGAGGAGGCCTTGGCGGGGTCGCAGAAGGCGGAGTCCCGGGGCTGCCTCCCCAGCCGGGTTTCTTTTGCGTGGGTTGGGGCCTGGCCACTGGCCGGGGCCTCTCTGCCCCCGCGGTTGCCGCTGCAGTGATCCCGCTCATATTCCTCCTGAGCCCTCTGCATCTTCCGCTTCTTCATCCTTCGCTTGTGGATGTGGAAGGTGGAGAGGGACAGCACGATGAGGCAGAAGATGAGGGTGACCAGCACAATCAGCACCAGCGTGGAGGAGAAGGACTGGAAGAGCTGCTGTCCCACCTGCGTAATGCAGGTGCCGCTGCCGGTGCCCTGGCCGCGGGCACTCGCGTTGCCGCTGCCGCTGGCGTTGGGGGACGCAAAGGTCCGGTTGAGGAGACAAGGCGGCAGCGCCAGCCTCAGCTCCTTGGGCGCCCTGGCACTCATGGGCGCTGGGCTGGGAGGGGCCGGGCCTACCAGACTTCCTCTCTGGGGCACACCGTTCCCACCGGCCGAGGGAGGACGGAGCCCACGCCAACCAAAACTGCCTCCGGTGTGGGAGCGGATGCGCAGGAGCAAAGGGCTGAGGGAGTAACTGCGGGCAAGCAAGACGTCAGGAGAGTGAGGGCGCCCAGGAACCGCTCTCCGGACCCGCCTGGAACGCGTGTCCGAGCGCCCTTTTTTCTTTGCCAAGGCACCGGGCTGCAAAGAGAGCAGGCTAGGTTAGGATCCGGGCGTCGCCCAGGGGAGTGCGGGGAGAGGAAGGACCCGCGCCACTGCAAAGCCCTCTGGGCACACTGCCTCCGCGGACCTGCCCGCCTGCTCCGCAGCAGGAGGACCCCCGCCCGCCCGCCCACCCCAGGCCGCGCTCCAGAGCCGCCAGCTTCGGGCTCGCTCCGCTGTCAGGGGGAGGGATCTGCGCCCGCACCCCGGAGATGAGGGTTGCTCAGCAGATAAGGCAGGCTCTCCTCGCCCTTCACAACTTTCTAATTACAACAGGCACGCAGCCGCCTCGGAACGCGTCCCCGCTTCCAGATCCATGCCTCTCTCTTCCCTGCGCCCG